>NW_028238125.1:0-130613 GCF_015680905.1 Coptis chinensis | reverse complement strand
ATATTTACATCATCTACATCTACATCTTCATCTTCATCTAAATCTAAATCTAAATCTACATCTACATCTACATCTAAATCTACATCACTCATAATTGTTTGCTTTCTTTTCTTTTGATTTCCTAACTCTACACCACTTACTACATTACTTGGGATCATCCGCTTCCGATCCCCTCTACCTGACTGATGCCGCAGGTAGTTGCCTCTCTTTTTTCTCGGGCTCCTCGCGACCGAACTACTACTCCCCCCACCTAACAACTTCTTAGCACCGCGGAAAACACTTTTTTGCTGCATTCTTCACATTCAGATTCTTTGTTCGAGGCATTGCTACAAAATAAATAGGAGTTAAAAATAAGACATTCAACTAATTCAAATTGTTGCAATACCAACGTGAAAACAAATAACTAAATAAGGCGGTGTGCATGCCAATCTATATCTAAGGTGTGCATGTATTTCTAGGCCATTTACCCGAGCTTGTTTGGCTTTCAAAATGGATTGAAGGGATAGACCTTCTTCTCGTTAATCTTAGGGTGTTTTTGTTTAGTTGAGGAGGACTATAATGCAAAATGATCGAGAAATGATGGCCGGAAAGGGAGGAGAAAACAATTCAAATGGATAGCATGCCTAAAATGATCTACTATTATTATAAGAGGGGCCGCCTCTCTTTCTTAAGTTATAGCATCGTTTCGAATGGACGAACGACAAGAGCTTGATTCGACTCACTTACGCTTCGATATGTCGGCAAGTCCAATACGCATAAAAAAAGAAAGAAGTTGGACCCCAAAGACCACGGCGTTTGCATTTCATCTCAAGAAAAGATGAAATAAGCATTTACCTTTTTGCTTTGGCAAAGACTACTTTCTTCGGTAGACTTTTCTAGCTTTATTTGCGGGCTCTAAGCCTACCACTTTGAAAACCTAACCTTCGCTCGATAGAGCTAACCCTTTGATATGAAAGTTTTCCAACCCACCCGGAGAGAGGAGAGCTAGGAACCTAAGGAAATAAATTCAATTGGCTCTACATCATCCGAACTAAATAAGCTTCGGTCTTAATTTCAATTCTAATCCGCATATAGAATTAGAACCGGGCTATCCCATGATCGCGGATTTGATCATCATTATAGTATGCGGAGAAACCACTTTATGACTAAAAGGGGAGCATTATGTCCCGATCAATACACCAGCCTGCTTAATTCTAATAAAGGGTGCTATGGAAGAAATTAGGCACTAAACCCAGGTTTAGCGGTGCTTATCACTCAAGACGCCGCCGCAATCAGGTCGGTTTCATCGGAAGATATTCTGAAAAGCTTAGTGCAAGTGTCGACTACACGAAAGCATTCCCTTACTCGGCAGAGCTTTCAAGAAAAGGAAATAACTTACGCACGGATAATCTTCTTTCCGACTACACGCTTCAGTTTTTTCACCAAGAGCTTGTTCCCACACGCGAAAGCGATAAGGAAGTACTTTGGAATGATTTGATTGGGACGCTAGTGAAGTTAATGAGCAATCGCTTTGCATGGTTCCATCAACGCTTTTCTTGTGTGTTCTCGAATCGAATTCATAATCTATAAAGCTATAAAGAAGAGATGCCCCGTGAGAAGACTCCGTGCCACCTAAGCTAACAAAAGGCTAAGGATACCCATTTAGTTGTTTGTTCTTATGCCGACTAAAGCTAGCTGGCCACCTTGAATCTCCCTAGAAATCCCCACCGTAGCCCCTCGACTGGGTGTGTTAAGCATACATCGGTTTCTTACCAAAGCCTCGTTGGCTCAACTTTTCTCTATCTCTAATTGCTAGACCAAAATCCCCACTTAAGCCCTAGAATCTTGCTTCGGCTGCCCTCTAGAGAAGTCGCTTTAAACCCCATCCCCCTATAAGAGGTCGAATTGCTTATACAACCTAACCCGCTACCTCTCAAAGAAAATCGAGTACTTAACATTTTCGATCCCATATCGAGGAAGTGAGCCAAAATGAGCCATCAATACAAGATAGAATATATAGGACTCCCCTTCTTTTTCAGCTTTTAGCCACGCCGACCGGATCAATCCACTTTAGCTCAAAACTCTAATAAAGTTCAAAACTGACGGCGAAGTTCACCGAATATGTTAATTCATCGAACTCCGACAGAGAGTTCAAAACTCGACAGTAATTCAACCTAACTCGACAGAATTTAAAACTCGACAGAGTTCAAAACTCACGTAATTCACCTAACTCTAATCAAATTTAGAACTCGACAGAGTTCAAAACTCGACAGAGTTCAAAACTCGACGTAATTCAAAACTCGCTGCATTAAACTCGATGCATTTAGAACTCGACAAAGTTCAAAAACTCGACGTAATTTAAACCTCGACGAGTTCACCTAACTCGACAGAATTTAGAACTCGACCAATTCAAAACTCGATGCAATTCACCGAACTCGTATCTACTTGCATAAAGTGCTTAGTAGAGTCCTTGCCTTGCTTGCTCGGGTATCCCTAAGAAAGACGATATCAACAAAGGTGAGATCGATTGATTGAATTAATCAAATAATTCAATTAATTAGGCTTGCTTCGAATGAAGCTATCGGCCTTATCGCTATTTGGTCCCCACGCCCGGGGTGGGAGGTAATGTCGAGCTCTGCTCCTGGCGAAGGAGTAGCTAGTCGCCGTTGCTATGCCCGTTTTTACGATTGTAGCCGGGTTGGGTTTAGAATGAATAGCAAAGGAATGAATCAAACAAATTTCCGAAGAAAGGCCTCGATCCGAGGTTGAGTTTGAAGTTTCGATTGATAAAACATACGGGCATAGGATGGATAGGCCTCAACCGAAGACAAAATGCAAAAGCAAATTCTCGTGACGCCAAGGTAGGGTTCAGGATCTCATCATGCCTTGTTGCTTACTTTAACCGACCCCCACTCACCGCCTCATTGCCATTTGCTTGCCACTCCACTACTTCTCGCCAAGTGATTAGAAGCTATTCGAAACTATTGAACTAGCTCCTCGCTTAAGATCTCAAAGTAGCCTCACACATAGTAAGTCCTTTTGCCTATCCGGGCTAAGCTAAGGTCAGCCACCCGCTTTCTTGAGCTAGCGACCTATCCTATAGCAGCTTCAGCGGTAGGTCCTTCCTTTAGTACTCTCGGCTTTGCAATCAATTAGACACTTTGACTTGCGGATGAGGAGTCGACTTGGCACTTTCAGATTCGGGTTGGGAACTAGACCCGCAAGGAAATGAAGTCCATCCAAATGGATTCGGCACTACATGGCGGGAAGACTCGAAAGTGAGTCTGGTCGGATGCAGGAGGAAGCCAGCCTACGAGCTTCACAAGTCCTATGCTTGGTGCCAAGGTATCTCAAAACTAGAAGTAAAACTACTCCTCAAAACTAACGGATTGTGAGCAAGCCTAAGCCGATAGCTCTGCGGCTCATGCTTCTTTCGGACCACTGTTATCATTCCGCTTCGGCAAAGATCCGTAGTTTCCTCCTCAGTACTAGCGTAGGCCACTTCAAGCCTTCGAAATGAGAAAGTGCACTACTTAAGAAGCAATGGAAGGGACCCCGCCTACTTCAAGCTCACACCAAGCTCACACCACTAGGCCCCTTCTCTCTAAAGTCGCTTTCAACGGAATCGATAGTCTAGTCCTCTACGGAATGAAATGCATATTCAACTAGAAAACATCCCGCATCAAAACACGATATCCTTCCTACCCCTCGACCCCCTAAAGGTTCATTCCCTCAGCATGTGGACTGGTCAAGACTAAAGCAAATGCTTCCTTTAGCGCCCTCTAGCTAGCGGTCGGGCTGGCTCTTGGCCAACTATGGCTTTGAAGCCTACTTATTTATCTCCCGAACCTAGTAAACTCAAGACGCCATTAGCTTCTTAATAGGTTCCACACCGACTCGCTTTGTTTGTAATGGCCCCCTTACCGCCCCTATTGTTTTCTAAGCCTCGCTTGTTTGGGCTAGTGTAGTTTCTTTCGAATCTATATTAGGTTGGTTTGCAAAGTCTGGTCAAGATCCCATCCGTAGTTTTCTAGGTGTAGGATCGGCTTCAAAGCCTCTGTTTGCTCCCTCTTATGCCTTCTTTTGCCTATTGCCGGTATCGAAGTCCCTTCCCCTCTTCCCAAGCTTCTTTTTATGCCACAAAGACTCCTAAAGTAGAAACAGATTCTTGTATAGCGATTGCTATTTTTACTTGAGTCAATTCGCTGTGTTTTTTAAACCCGTAGGTAGATCGTGCAAGATCATTATATCATAAGAGAAGAAAGAAAGGAGTAGGTTCTACCACCCTTAGTCTTCCTGTTGCTATATTTACATACTATTTCCTCATCCCGCTTATTCCCGACTTTAGGAAGGAATGAACGCCACCGGCGGGGAAGGGTAAAGATCCTCCCTCCATTTGCATATATAGGATAAATGACCCGCCTACCACCGATCGAACCCGGCGATGGCATTGATCCAACACCTTTACCTTGGTGGGATAAGATCTAGGGAACCTTAGAAAGGTCTCCGTTTACATGATCAAGAATATAATGAATGAATCATAGAAAAGATTAAAGAATGAATTATACTCTTTCGTCATTAACAAATAAATCACGGACGCTAAAGGAAAGGCATTGGAACTCGACGATGAATTTAGAACTCGACAGAATTTAAAACTCGACAGAAGTTCAAAACTCGACAGAAAGTTCATCGAACTCGACAGAGTTCACCTAACTCCGACGAAAACCTCAACAAAGTCCTAAGAATTGTATTATTATTAATTGTATGGGCTTAAACATGCGATTAAACTTATCCATCTACTTCTTTACCAAAAAAATATCAATCATCTTAATACCTTGATTTTAACTAATCATTGTTTCCTGCCGACTCCTTCCACCGGTAGGATTGTGTAGTTTGTTGAGTAGTACCAACTACTAACCGTAGGTCCTATGTATGGAATTCGATTGGAGGATGTATTCTTAATATTGAAAACAGAAATGTCCGTTGGATGGCGAGTTAAAGGCTTAGCCATAATTATCAATTTATAATAGATAATGTGAAGATGAGTATAGCATTAGTGACGAGTGATGAAACGTACAAACCTTAACATTTTTTCTTTCTCTTTCACCGAACAAAACAAAAAATCCAAAAGCAAAGGAAGAAAATAAAAATGCAGCAAATTGGTTAGCATTCATAATATACTTTCATTTTAAAATTTGTCTTAGTAGCCGAGGAGTTTACAATGCAAAATCCTCTCGCATAACTTCTTCCGTTACGCTAAATTATTAATTCAAAATCAATAATGAAAATAACCATGATTTATTCTCTCTAATAGTAACTTAACTCAACATCTATTTTTAGCTAAACTGTGTTTACTCTTTTGTATCTTGTCATGTAATTCATCAACAGGGAAAGTACAAAATGGGTGTCTAGAATTCAAAAGAATTGAATCAAACATAACATTATATATATATAAAAAAAAAGATAGAAAGATAGAACAGTTACCTGAAACAGAGCTATATATTTATTTTGAATCAAGCAAGCAGTACTCCAGTCGATATGGCCTCAAATAAAAATCTAGTGATATCAACAGGAGAGACAATAAGTTCATAACTTCATTGTTTGATTTAATGATTTATTTATTTTGAACTTGGATAAACATAACATTGATGTCTATGTCTCCATTTCTATAAATCGAAAAAATTAAAAATATAAATAACTTAAACACCAAAAATCCCAATGTACATAAACAATGTAAATAACTTAAACATCGAAACTCGTGAGTTAACCAAATATGCTACTATCAACTCGCCAGGAGTTCAAAACTCGACAATTCAAAACTCGAGAATTGAACTCGATAGAGTTCAAAACTCGACATAATTCAAAACTCGACAGAATTCACCCGAACTCGGCGAATTTAGAACTCGACAGAATTCACGAACTTCGACAGAGTTCAAAACTCGACAATTCATCGAACTCGACAGAATTTAGAACTCGGCAGAGTTCAAAACTCGACAGAGTTCAAAACTCGACGAGTTCACCGAACTCGACAGAATTTAGAACTCGACAGAGTTCAAAACTCGACGTAATTCAAAACTCGACAGAATTCACCGAACTCGACAGAATTTAGAACTCGACGAAATTCATCGAACTCGACGAGTTCAAAACTCGGCAATTCACTGAACTCGACAAATTTAGAACTCGACAGAGTTCAAAACTCGACAATTCAAAACTCGACAGAGTTCAAAACTCGGCTGAATTCACCGAACTCGACAGAATTTAGAACTCGACAGAGTTCAAAACTCGACAGAGTTCATCGAACTCGACAGACTTAGAACTCGACAGAGTTCAAAACTCGGCAGAGTTCACCGAACTCGGCGAAATTTAGAACTCGGCGAGTTCAAAACTCGACAGAATTCAAAACTCGACAGAATTCACCGAACTCGATTGAATTTAGAACTCGACAGATTCAATTCAACGAACTCGACGAGAGTTCATCAAATATGCTAACACCTAATTAAACACATTTAGCTCCTTGAACCGCTAAGCATGAGAGTATTTTGCCGCGATTCTGGCAGATTAAAACGACTCTAAAGCTAATACAAATAGGGGTGGTGTCGAGTATTCAAGGATATTGGATAGGTTAGTTGTTGCTTCTAGTCATATTGCATTTGGATCTTCCAAATAATACAAGAAGCAAAATGCTTTCGAATCCAATATTTCTATCGGGTTATTAGTTGTTGCTTCTAGTCATGTGACATAGATGCAAGTTAAATCACATCCACTTCATAAGTAAATTTACATTCTTAAAACAAAAAGAATATTACTGGGTTTAATTTTATTACTTAATAAGGTTCGGTTTAATATAAGTTAAAGATATATGAAATGCTATCGAAAAAAGGAAGTATCATGCCGCTTCTAACCTTTTGATTTCAACGCTGAAGCCGCATCGAGCCACCAAATATATACCGCAAGAAAAAAAATAACCTTTTTAGAACCTAACAACATAAACGGAAAACAGATCTAAATTAGATGTGGTGAATTAGACCAAGAAGTTCACATACCGCAAAGCAAAAAGAAGAGATGGAAATCAAATCACGACAAAGCAATATATGGTTGTTTTTTGTAGATCATTTCAGATTAGTCGATCCCTCTTTTTTTTTTGGTTAGATCGGTCTCTTGGTCTTAATTTTTGGTTAGATCGGTTTGAACTCTTTGGTAAAGATCTTTTTTTTTTTTTTTTAGAGAAGAGGATGAAATATCGAAAATATCGGTAAATATCGGTAAATTTGGTGAATTAGATCTTGAGATCTAGAGGGCTCGATCGGACGGCTCTAATGAAGAGTGAGATAAGGGTGGCACTCTAAGAGTGGCACCCTAGACAAACCGATATATATATATATATATATATCAATCCGGATTTTAGAAGTATTTTTTTATTTTTAGTTAAAAACAAGTACATAAGTAAAACTTCACTTAGAAAATGAATTCAAACATAATATTTTGTAGATATGACATATTTAACATAAATATCATCTCCGCAAAATTTCAGCTCATTCGAAACCTCTAACTTAGATAAAAATTGTTGTCATATTTAATAAAAAATCTAACGGTCTAGAAATTTCAGGTTTTTGCAATCATCATTTGCCTAGGTTACAGGTTTCCAAATGAGCTAAAATTCTATGGAGATAATCTTTACGATGAGTACATCGTATCCACAAAAAATCATGTTTTAATTTATTTTTTAGGTGAAGTTTTACTATGTATTTATTTTTAACTTAAACTAAGTATCTACTATCTATATACTAAAGCAGAGACCTCTAATAGAGGATTTTCTCTCTCCTATGTAGCACTCTAATATGAGAGTTAGTTTTTTTCTCTTATGTGAAACTCTAATATAAAAGATAATCTTTCTAATAGCCTACAATCAATCCCATCGCATAGAATCTCTTTGAAGAGTTTGAGTGTATTTCTAATTCTTATATTTGGAGAGTTAGAGTGTATTACAACTTCTTACATATTTGATCAGATAAACAAAATTGCTAAAAAATAGGTGATTTATAAAAGGTAATTTCCTATTACGAATCAAATATTTTTAGTTTTCCAATTCTTATATATTTGATCAAATAAAAAAAATTACTAAAAATATGTGATTTGTAGAAACTAATTCCCTATTACAAATCATACAATTTTAATAAGCACCGACTTATTTCGAATATATCCTTAACACTGCCACATAGTTAAAAACAATTATACAAAAAATAACATCACAAAATATATAATGGAAAATTTTTAAAAAAAAAATAACGGCAAAACAATAATGACAAATATTTTAAAAAATATATAATACTGAATGAAACTAACGTAAAAAAACAATTAATGGGGAACCGAAAGCTGGATGCAAATGCATCAAACTATAACCTCAAATAATATTTAATGAAAATCGAAAACGGATGCAAATGCAAGTATTAAATTAATCTAACCTTAAAGAATAATTAACAGAAAATCAAAACTTTGATACAAATACATCAAACTAACATAAAAAATAATTGTCGGAAAATCGAAAGGCGGATGCAAATGCATTGAGCTAACCCTCAAAGATTAAATTAATGGGAAATCGAAACTGGATGCAATGTTGCATTGAACTAACCTCGAAGAAAAATTAATTATAAATTAGAAACATGATGCAAATGTGTGGAACTAATCTTAAAAATTAATTAACTGGAAATCGAAAAAATCGGAAACTAGATGCAAATTCAATTTTATCAAATAATAAACGAAATCAGAAACTAGATGAAAATACATTAAACTAATCTCACAAAATAATTAATGGGAAATTAGAAACCTGGATGTAAATGCATTGAACCCGACCTCAAAGAACAATTAATCAGAAATTGAAAATTAGATGCAAATGTATTGAACTAATCGAAAAGAATAATTAACGAGAAATCGTAAACCGGATGCAACTACATTGGTCGATCTCAAAAAATAAATAACGGAATTGGAAATTTGATGCAACTACATTGAACTAACCTCAAAATATAAATAATAATAAAAAAATCGAAACTACATGCAAATACATTGAACTAACCTCAAAACATAGTTGGGTTATATTGTGGTAATATTTCGATAAGTATAGTTTTGCATTTAAAATAGTGTTTATCTTATCTCTTTCCGTATGATTGGGAACTCCTTGCTATTTAAGTAGCTTCAATTTATATGAACTTCACCTTATTAGGCAATCTCACAAAACTTCAATCAAACTTCTATTATTAAACAACAAAATGAAGTTGAAGAATTTTATCAAATGCGAGTTATTTTTTTTTAATGGAGAGTGAGGTTTTCATGTTATAAGAAATTTGGTTGAGTGATTAATATAATATTAATATATAATAGTTATGCATATTTACAAATATTTTTCAGAATAATTAATATAACAACACCCGTTCATAGATAATCTTTGAATATTCCACATAGTGAGTCATGCATAATTTAAATAATAATTAATGGAAAATCGAGAACTGGATAATCTTCGATGATCCCACATAGTAAATCAAGCATAATTTACTTTTATATGTCATGTTTGCAAGGACACTCTGGATGAATCATTAGAAGTTGGTATTACACACCACATTGGATAATTAAAAGGAAATCAGAAACTGGATTTAAATACATAATAGAGCTCAAAGAGTAATTAACTGAAAATCGAAAATTTTATGCAAATGCAATAAACTAAACTTAAAAAGTAATTAACTAAAAATCGAAACCCGGGTGCAATTGCATTAAACTAACGCCGATAATAACTAATGGGAAATTAGAAATTGGATGAAAATCCCGAAAAAAATTAAGAAAAAAATCGAAACGTTATGCAAATACATCAAACAAACCTCATATAATAATTAATGGAAAATCGAAACTGGATGCAAATACATTGAACTAACCTCATAGAATAATTGGTGGAAAATCGGAAACTAAATGCAAATACATTGAAATAATCTCAAAGAATAATTAACGGGAAATCAGGAACTGGATATAATTGCATCGAACTAACCTCAAAGCATAAATAATCAGAAACTAAATGCAGATGCATTGAACTAACTTTAAAGAGTTATTAACAAGAAATCGAAAACTGAATCCAAATGCAATGAACTAATATCAAAGACTAATTAATTAAACATTGAAAAATGGATAAAACTGCATTGAACTAATCTAAATGAATAATTAATGGGAAATTATATTATAAATTTGATGTAACTGCATTGAACTAACCTTAAAAAATAATTAACGGGAAATCGGAAACTTGATGCAAATGCATTGAACTAATTTTAAAGAAAAATTAACACAAAATCGAAAATTGGATGCAACTGCATTGAACTAACCTCAAAGAATAATTAACGGAAAACTAAAACTGGATGCAATCGCATTAAACTAAAAATCGAGATTAATTAACGAGAAATCGAAATTGGATGCAAATGCATTGAAATAGCCTAAAAAATAGTTAAGCTGGAAATCGAGTCGGATGTAAGCGCATCATGTGACCTCAAAGCATAAATGTCTGCTTTTTTTAGCCTTCTCACATGAGTAATTAGGAACCAAAAGCGAAAGTGAGTTTATAAAAACAGACTCTTATATGTATGCAAAACCGTATAGAAATTGTAAACTATCGAACTAACCTAGAAAAACAATTAATGGGAAATCGTAAACCGGATGCAAATGTATTGAACTAATCTCAAAGAGTAATTAATGGGAGATTGGAACACGGATGCAAATGCAATGAACTAATCTCAAATACTAATTAACTAAACATCAAAATTGGATGCAACTTTCTTGAATTAACCTTAATGAATAACTAACGGGAAATCATAAAGTGGATGCAATTGCACTGAACTAACCTCAAATAATAATTAACGAGAAATCGGAAACTTGATGCAACTGCATTGAACTAACCTCAAAGAATAATTAATGAGAATTTGGAAACTAGATGCAACGTACTACATTAAACTAACCTCAAAGAATAATTAATGAAAAATCAGAAACTTGATGCAAATACATTGAACTAATAACCCTAAAACATATTTGTATTATATGTAGGGGGAATAAATGTCTCGACAAATATAGTTTTACATTTTAAGTAGTGTTTATCATAATTCTTTTATTGTGATTAGGAATGTTTTGCTATTCAAGTAGCTTCAATATTATCTTCGCCACATTGGGCATTCTCACAAAACTTCAATCAAACTTCTATTGTTATACCTAACAATAAAAAGAAGTCGGTAAGTTTTATCAAGGTTTGATGCTTCCTTTTTATAGAGCTATGCATAGTGGTGCAAGAAATTTAAATGAGTAATTAATATAATTTTTATATCTCATAGCTATGCATAGTTGCTAATATTTTTTAAAATAATTTAATATAACGACACCCGTTAAGTAAAACACGCGTTCATATGACAAATCTGCATTTCAAGTGGGAGTAGTGTATTATTTGAGGATATGGAAACAATCAATCTGTTTTAGTGATTTGTACACATTAGTATCGTAAGCCGGTGGTGATGATTTCTTTGCTAAATCACAATAAATATAATAAAACTATTATACAAGCTAGATCGAGTTTAAGATAATTCTATTTTAAAATTACGGATTAATATCCTAAACCACAAAGTGAAGAGGCTATTTCAATTTGATCCCTTAGTTTCCAAATACTTATGCACCATAATCACTGCCCATTAACGTATTTTGGTTTATTTTTAATAAAAATATATTGTGATTCGAAAATTTGTCGCTAAATCACCATAAATCTAAAAAAACTATTATACAAGCTAGATCGAATTTAAGATAATTCTATTTGAAAATTACTGATTAATATCCTAAACCACAAAGTAAAAAGGTTATCTCAATTTGATCTCTTAGTTTCCAAGTACTTATGCACCATTATCTTTGCTCATTAATGTATTTGGTTTATTTTCAATAAAAATATATTCTGATTCAAAAATTTGCCGCTAAATCACCATAAATCTAAAAAAAAATATTATACAAGCTAGATCGAGTTTAAGATAATTATATTTGAAAATTATGGATTAATATCATAAACCACAAACTGAAGAGGCTATCTCAATTTGATCCCTTAGTTTCCAAGTATTTATGCACCATAATCACTGCTCATTAACTTATTTCAGTTTATTTTCAATAAAAATATATTCTTATTCAAAAATTTGTGTAAAACATTTTGTGAAAACCTTTTCAGCACACAAAATATTTAATAGATCCCGGGCGTATGCCCGGGTCCAAAATCTAGTATACTTCTAAAAGCGAGACTATATATATATACAAACAAGTTGCACATGCTCGATGACAAATAAACTCATTGAAGAGTATGTCAACATAATTTTTGTTTCTTAAA
Organism: Coptis chinensis; assembly: GCF_015680905.1. Classification (NCBI taxonomy): domain Eukaryota; kingdom Viridiplantae; phylum Streptophyta; class Magnoliopsida; order Ranunculales; family Ranunculaceae; genus Coptis; species Coptis chinensis. Next base: position 118,258 of record NW_028238125.1, on the reverse strand, counting down.
CTTCTTTTATAAAAATTATACATGTGAGCATACTTATGACCAATAGCCTTTGAAATTGGCATGGACTGAACAAACACTCTCAAGGCACCGTGATAACAAACACTCTCAAGACACCTTGATAGCATTTAATTTTTTTTACCATTGCTTACACCATTGGAGTCCATTTTACCAACCGCCAAACTCATCCAATTACTTTAATTTCATATTCGTTTGCATGGCTTAAGTTGTGTATATTACACTTCTAAAAATTTATCTCATTTTTTCCTTTCAAGGGTTGGACATTAAACTTCTCAATTAACCATAGCAAATAATACAAAGATTGGTTTATAGTTTTCAAATCCAATCGATCTTACATTTGATTTTCAATAAAATTTAAGATCGTTAATTTTTTTATCCTCCACAGTCGTATACTAAATCGTTCCAAAGGCGACTGGAAGGTCTCTATAATGGAAAGACATTTACTCATAGTTTAATTTCCCATGCATTACTTTCGTCTGTTTTTATATCTTTCCAGTTGTGTGGACTACTTTTGTTATGCAATTTTGCGTTCGAGGTGCATTTTGTACTATTTTTTATACATATTTAAATGCACCTTTCTTAATAGGTAGTGAGCCTTTCATTTTCATTAAATTCATATTACGTTAGGCAAAAAGAAAAATGAAGGTGGTCTGCACGGATACTTGTGCATATCATTTTATTTGTGATGTTTGGTATGCACTGACGTTTGTGCATATTTTGCATACCAAGAGGTGATATACACTAACACTTATACATACCATTTTCTTTGTAATGTTTAGTATGCATAGACGTTTGTACATACCTCGCATACTTACCAATAAGTCGTATGCACTGACATTTGTACATATAAATTTATTTGTGATGTTTGGTATGCACTGACACTTGTGCATACTATGGTACTATTGTCTTTTTTCGACAAAAGTTAACTATTGCCCTTGATAGTGTTTTTGAAATGAGGGTGGGTTTTTTGTTCATTATTTCAAAATTTTGTCATTTTCAGTTTTGTCCCATATAAGTAACAAGTATGCAAACCGTGCTACGCATTGATTTTTTTTTTCCTGAAGTCTTGAAACCCGTAATTCGAGATCGATAATTAGTATGTTTTTTTTGGATTCTAATTGTAATTACATAGAGAAGGCAGATATAATTTCATATAAGGAATAATTATGTTATTTAAGTGACATTATGGAGTTTTTTTTTTCTAAATTATTAATAAAAGAGGGCTTGTTCTAAATGTAGAGAGAAAAATAGAAAATAATTATATAAAATAATTATTTAAGTTACATTAGGGGGGTTATTCTAAATTTAATAAAGTGGAGATTTAGGGGTGTGCATGGGTACCTAATTATCCGAACCCGAACTGGAACCGGAACCATTTATAGCGGATCTGGGTCATAAAATGTTAGACCCATTTAAAGCGGGTATTTAAGAACCGACCCGATAAAAAACCGAACCCGTTAGAACCGAATAGTAAAAAACCGATGGGTACCGGAACCGAAACCGAAACCGATTAGTTTGATTTTCATATATAGAATTTAGTATTATATTACACTAAATAAAAACGAACCCAAACATTATTATTATTATATATAGTCTATATTTGTTAGGTGTAAAATTATACTAAATATATATAACATTTAGCATAATAGTGAATGTGTGTTATTAAATGCATATTTTATAATATTACATTAAATATGTGTATTATAAATATTAATAATAATATTTACGTGTCACGCCTCTATCGATATAGTTAGTATACTATGAATTAACTTATGCACTGTCTATATTAACTAATGCATGAACCGATGAATGTGTACGTGCTTGATATATTACATGTATATATATTAGATAACGAATACATACAATGCTAACTAACAATTGTGGTACATGTGGTATTTATTCTATATATGACGCATTACGTATAGTATAATATACATATGTTCGATTTAAAATATACACATACATATAATGTATGAGAATATATTTAAAATTTTTAGATAACTTTCAAATATTATTATTGAATTTAGGACCATTACTTCTTATGAGAGGACAAAAATATCGATGACAAGTGTTATAGTCCCCGTAAACTAACTTTTATATTGGTTATATAACTAAAAAAAATAATTTTAGCAATAAAAATGTATAACCCGATAAGGAACCGAAACCGGAATCGGAACCGACTTAATTAATGGGTATGGGTATGGATTTTTCAAAATATAAGAAAAAACCCAAAAGAACCGAACCCGATAAGAACCGCTAAAAATAGACCCAAAACTGAAACCGATAAGAACCGACCCAAAACCGACCCATGAACACCCCTAGTGGAGATTTATATTTTTTGTGAAAGAGGTGTTTATAAATTGAGCAAATAGGGAGATTTCAATTTGCCTACTTAAGTCTATCCTGAATTTTAATTACGAATTTAAGGAACATCAGCAATGTAAAATATAATTTTACAAACTACTTCAATTACAAAAAATGCTGTGTAAATTTAATACATTATCACATGTAATTATGTAAATACAAATATAAATATGTAAAATATTGTGTAAATTTTTACATTTAAATTTACATGGGGAAAGAAAACTGTGTAATTTTATACACAGAGTTTTCAGAATTAAAATTTATTAAGTTGGACTTGGGGAGAAGCTATCCCTGTGTTATACTCGTACTCGTATATCGGTATATGTCGTCACAGGTTTAAGGGGAATAGGCCTTCTTTAACGCGCGAAAGGAAGGTTGCAAGAGCCCGCCCCTCCAAATGTATACTACTAGATAATAACACCAGCGTGTTAACAATTTTTTGTTTGGTTCAGAAAGAAGAAGAAGTATGGAGAGCAAGATTGGGAATTTGGTAGAGCAGTTTTTGAATCGCCAGAATTCCTTCAAGTCTATTATTTTCCGCGGCACCAGAAACGAAGACCAACCAAACGACGATGACCCACCCACGAGCACCACCCCATTGGCTATCTCTCTGCTATCTACATTGGCCAACTCCGTCGTCGATCGCTGTTCCAAGTAAATCAATCAATCTTATCATCTACTTGTACATTTTAGGGACAATTGTTTGAGTTATGGACTATGGCATTGCTCAAATAGTCAACTGATTTTTCCTCTGAATTCATCTTATACTATATTGCATACCATCTATTATTCAAGCCCAATTTGTTAATATTACTCCATTTAAAAAAAAAAAAAACGATCTTGAAGAAGAACCTTGAATTTATAGCGTTTCTGAAGATCACCTTCCAAACATGTTTGGTATTAGGAATGGAGATAGTGCATGTACTGCAAGTTCAAAATATTTTTAACAGTAAAAAAAAAAACAAAGCAATTCATGGACAATGCCAAGTGGGGATTATATTTCTCGATGCCCTTTTAACAGTTTGTCTTTCCATTTACAGGATCTTGTGCATTCCAACGCTAGTATTGCAGCAGCATTTTGAGATGGAGATGCCTGACCATGCCAACACCTCCTCTACCTATGCTAGGAATCTGCTTGAATATTGCTCCTACCAAGCACTCCATGTCTTCACTAACCAGCATCCTGATTATTTGAATGATAAGGATTTTCGCCGCTTGACCTATGATATGATGCTTGCGTGGGAGCTCCCTGGTATTGAGAGCCAACAACCTTTATTACTTAATGTGCGACGGACTGCCATGCCTCTCAACTCAATCTTTCTATTGTTGTCCACTCAGTCAATTTTTTAATTAGCAACTATAAACATTATACTGACTTTTTTAGTGTGTGTCGCATCTGTTGATTTCCTTATTTTACCATTACATTGTTTGATTTGGTAGAAAAATATATTATCAACCAATGCACTCTTTGACCGTTTAGTGTCTTTGGTATAATGAGTACTGTTCTTTTCTTTTCCCGTTACAGGAAAATGTCTCTCCAAAGAATCAAGTTGTCGAGGAGGAGGATGATGGTTGGTCTCTGTTTTATACAAACTCCATAAGCATGGCTGTTCAGGTTGTTCTTTGTCCCATTACTTCTTCTTCCTTTCCCTCTTTAAAGCCAACTGTTGCATCTTGTTTTTTAAGTTTTGGTTCTATGTGTTATCGTTTGCATCTGTTGTTTACTTTTTTTACAGTTACTTCCTACTCCGTCAGGTTGATGAAAATAAAACGGTTGGACCAAAGGCTTTTGCTCGAATTGCTCCTGCATGTCCTGCTATAGCAGATATAATTACAGTCCATAATCTATTTGATGTCCTCACAAGTTCTTCAGGCGGCCAACTTCATTTTCTCATATATGACAAGTACCTTGGAAGCCTTGACAAGTATGTTCCAGCTTGCGTTCTCCTGTTGTACAAGTTTGTGGCACTGTTTTCGTATTTTAATTTATTTGTTCACTTTATGAAATCTTAAGCCAACACATGTCAAGTGAGAACTTCAGTAGATGCCTTCTGTGATCATTTTATTGTCTTACATTTACTTAGTATTGGTCATTGTTGTTCCTGGTTGTGAAGAACTTATATTTTCTAGAATAGATTTGCTGTCAGTTTTCTTGTCTCTCATTTAGTAATGGTCTTATTTCTTTTCACTTTAACTATGCCATGTATCACGTTTGCGCACACAAGTCTGATTAAGATTTGTCATTTGGAATACTCTCTTTTGTTTTTGCAGTTCTTGTGGGTCAACTACCTTGCTTCCTAGTGTGATTTTAGAATCCATTGAATATATCTTCACCACCATACAAATATTCGGTAGTATAAGAAACTCAGAAGTTTTTTTTAAAAAAAAGAAAGGACATAAATGGAGTTTTAAAATGAATTACAACATAGTGGTGCATTATAATTATTATAACTTGGCTACGAATTTCTCTTGTTCCATCACTAGCTTTATAATCAGTTTGTATTGTAGGGTAATCAAAGCTGCAAAATGTGCATCTGGACCACCATTGTGTTCAAGCCTTCAGCTTGCTGATGGGGAAATTATATTAAACATTGATGGTACCATTCCTACTCAACCAGTTTTGCAACACATTGGGATCTCTGCATGGCCAGGTAAGTCACGAGCTTTAAGGCGTTTGCTCTTAGCCTTGTGATATTCCTTCAAAATAACTATAATAGGTGAAGTAAATAGATAATAGGAATGAATTCATTTACAGAATACAAATGTGAACTCCTAGTAGCTATGATTTGGCAGCAAAAAGATAACGTTTGAGAACGTAAATACAATTAAACATAAGATTATGCTGTATATGGCACCATCTTGCAGATTTTAAGTTATGACCAACTCCTCTCAACCATTTTGGTCAACAGAAGGCACATGAACCTTCGGCTTCGGATGTTTACACAAGGTTCTCAACCATGATGCCCTAGGGGCTGACTTTTCATGGGTGTGACCTCCCCAGCCTGAAGATCATCCTCAGAAAACATCAGCTCATTTTGACATTTCTAACCGTTGGGAAAAAGGGTGGCAGATGTAAAAAATCTGCGGCCCTCATTGAAAAGGTTATAAATGTCGAAACGAGCCAAATTTTTTTTGAAGATGATCATCATGCGGGGGAGATCACCCTAACTCATCTTGTAGGTTCATGAAGGACCTCGTGTAGAAGCTCCGGTGTGCATAGAACCCATCTCTATGTCTGTGTGTCAAATTGATACCTAGTTGAAAAGACTGTTTCTTTATGGTTCCAGAAGCATGTGTGGGAGGATTCTTGCTGGTTTTGTCACCAGATGGAGCGCAGGCCCACCGGTGTTGGAGGCATGCAACATTTGGTTATCGTGTCAATATTTAGATAACTTAGGGACACTATACTGTTATTTGACCCTGGACTCTTTCTGGGTTATTTAGCATCTCTAAAGCATGGACACGGCAAAAATTTCACTGTGTCAGTGTCGGACACGGCGGGGACGCGGCACATGCGTGTCCCACGTGACATAGTGGGTTGGACGCAGATTGGACACAACATGGACGCGGCTTAGGACCAGAATGGAATAAAAAGAAATAAAAAAGCCCAAAAGAAATGGCCCAAAAGTCTGAAACGAAATAAAAAGAAAAGAAAAGGCCCAAAAGAACTATTCTAATTTGGACGACCTAATAATAGTAGAGTCTAAAGTCTAAACGGCTAAACAGACTCCATAAATTGCCTCCAAAAGTCTGTAAAGTATATCGCCCCCAACAACCACTCTTTTTATTGTTCTTGTGGTTTTGAATCTTGATATATGACTAGGGCTGGAAATGGTGCCCCAACAACCACTCGGATATGGATTATTTTTATTGTTCTTGAGGTTTTGAATCATTTACATAAATGGTTGGGATATGATTTTGGATCCATTCGGTCATGGACCCGGAATTGCTATCCGGGCATGGAAATACAAATAAATTTTAAATTTTAAATTTAATAAATGCAAATGTTTTAAATTTTATTTAATATGCATGTGTTGCTGCGTCGGTGTCCGCGTCCGTGCTTCATAGTTTAGCATGGATCAAAATATAATTGGTTGCCTATCAAAAAAAAAAAAAAAAAAATTTGGTTTACCTTGCACTGAATATTAGTGACCTAATAATATTTGTGTGTACTCATACTGGTCATGATGTTAAATAGAATCCCGTTAAACTAACACGCGATACAATCACGCTATAATGATGAATTTTGCCAGTTCCAACTTGGGACTAATGTACTAAATTAATTATTTTGGTAAATTTGTAAGATAATAGATTTCAAATAATTTCATAACTAAATAATATAATCAGAAGTGGTACATATGAGACCAACTATGATGTGTAATGTTGTAGACCAGCTTGTATTCGATTAGTAGAAATTGAGGTTGATTAAATACACCATTACCATATGATAAAGATCATATAATATCACTTTGATGTATACATATTTCCTTATACAATAGAACTTGTTTTAAATTTATATTGAAATATATACTAAGGTGATATTATATGATCTTTACAATGTATTGGATTTCTAAATAAAAGTATTGTACATAGAATATATTTTAAAAATTCAAAAATATTTGGATATGTTAATAGCTATTAATTAATCTATGAATTGATATGTTATTAATTTACCGATTAACTAACACCCCGCTCACTTACTGCATTTTGCCCAGTCCCAAGGGTAATAACTTATTGGGGTTTGACTGTACTTGAATGGTCTTGGACAATTATGTCACTGTTTTATGAAATTTCCCATTTGTGGCAGGGAGATTGACACTGACCAATTATGCTCTCTACTTTGAGTCTGGAGTTGGCTTATATGACAAAGCCGTCAGATATGATTTGGCAATGGAATTAAAGCAGGTTGTAAAACCTGAATTGACCGGTCCGTTGGGCGCCCGTCTCTTCGATAAAGCTGTGATGTACAAATCAACTTCTGTGTAAGTTTTTGTCATGGTAGGTTGTTTATGCAAATATATCTAAGAAGAATGAGCCTTCCAACTAAAATTGGACTCTTTTCTTCCCCAGAATTGAGCCTGTTTATTTTGAATTCCCTGAATTCAAAGGCAATTCTCGACGTGACTACTGGTTGGAAAATATTCTCGAAGTCTTACTTGCACATAGGTTCATTAGAAAGCACAACTTCAAAGAGACTCAACATGTGGAGGCACTTGCTAAAGCTATTTTAGGAATATTCAGGCTCAGTGCTGTTAGACAAGTGTTTCACATCTTTCCTTCACATTACAAGACATTACTCAATTACAACTTAGCTGAGAAGCTTCCCAAAGGAGATATGATCTTGGAAACTCTATCAAGTCGCATTGAGCTTTTGACTTCTAAGACCACTGGGCATGAAGTTGTTTGGAAGTTACCAGATGATGGGAAACGACCTTGTTCATTATCACCTTTTTCCTTAAAGGCACTTATAAAACTCGGGTTTAGCTTACCAAGAGGTGCTGATCCAGATGAAGAAACTGAATTCCCGGTTGGAGATGTTTATGTTGGCGAGACAAATCCTCTGGAAATTGTTGTCAAGCATTTGAATTATGACACTGGTAGAGCTGAGACTGCACAGGCAACTGTTGACCAAGTCAAAGTAGAGGGTATTGATACAAATGTCGCGGTCATGAAGGTAAACTATAATGGTTAGGCATTGACACCCCGAATTGACACCTTTACTAAAAAGTGTACTTCCACAATGACTTAATGGCTAATTTTTGGTGGAGATGACCCCCAACCATGTGGATCATGTCAACAACAATTAGCTCAAGTGTACTTCCGCATTTCGAAATGAGATGATTTTTTGTGGAGATCATATCAATGGTGGGGAGATTGTATCCACTAAAAATCAGTCATTAAGTCATTGCACACTATTTGGTAGGAGTGTCAATTTGGGGTGTCAATGTAGCCTGGCCTAAACTATAATTACTTCTTATTTGGTAGGGGCTTAGTATAGCCATTTAACAACTCTTATTTTCACAACCAACTAGCTAATATTGGTTTCCTATTGAAGGTGACTGTTGCACTCAAAACTGTTAGCAAAGTGAAATCAGGAAACGTCTAACTTATTTTTATGTTTTTTATTTTGATTTCTGAAAATCTTAATCTTCAAGCAGCAATGGAGAGATAAGAAATTATGAACAAGATTTTCCACAATGAATCTTCTGTCTTTTTTGAAGAACCAGATGTCAAATTGTCAATTACCTACTCTTTCTAAACTTGACACTCTTGTGTCATGCATTCGTGATTTGCATGCCGTTAATCCAAATTGTCTATATGGTGGACCTCATTCGCGATGAGTCTGTGATGCCGTAACTGTGCTAACCTCATGATTCGTTTCAAGTAGTAGTTGTCTCATGATGAACAATACTGGGATATCTTTACATTTGGTGGGATTTCCTTTTCAGTGCTTATCTTGATGATCATTTTGTTCTTTTATCTTTGTTGCCAGGAACTACTTTTTCCGGTGGTTGAATCAGTTAATCGGTTACATTTTTTGGCCTCATGGGAGGACCAGTTGAAATCGACTGTGTTTCTGGTCTTTGTTTGTTATGCACTTTACAGGTAACTTGTCCTCTATATTTGTTTTGCAGTTTTTATGGGAAAAATTGTGCGATAGTTCTATCTTCTTTTGTTTTTGTTCGTTGATTAGAAGAAGGCTTACAAGTTAGTTGTTTCTTTTGTTTTGAAATGCTGCATTTCTATTTAAATGAAGGACCATCTTAACCCACTAAAGAAAACAAAATCATCATTCATTCACAATTGTTTGCGTTAGGTTGGACTCTACATGGTTTTGAAATAAGGGGAAAAAAAAAACAGGATAATAAAAACATGAATTCAACAAAAGATATCTTTCACATGTGACCCAAAACCAATACATCAGGACAATTGCTTAATGAATAAAAATGGGATTAATAATAAGCTTTTTAGCCAAGAACTGGAATCAAGATTTTTAGAAGGTTTAAACTGATGGAGTGGGCTGTAAAAGACAGAAAATGGAGTCAATAATGGATGAATAGTATAAAACAGGATAAGTTGTGTATGTATAAAAACCCATTCATTTAGAAATAATGCTAAATGATGGAGGGGCTGTCTCTCTCAAAAATGGATGAATAGTATCTCTCTCTCTCTTAACCCATTCATTTCCTTTTTTTTTTTTCCCTTTTTAAAAACTTTAATATTGGCATGGAATCATTTAGATGTTATTTTGGATCTTTGGGTGAATTTGCAAAAAAAATAAAATGAAACTTTTGAGTTTCAACATGGGTTGCTTCATTGGGTCTAAATTATCATCATTAATTATTGGCCAAAGCCAAGAAGAAGATTTAGATAAATAATCTTAACTGATTTACAAGTAAATTTGGTGTGGTCGCCGGTGGTTGTAGTGGTTTGCAACTTGGCGGTGTTGTATGGTTTGAAACTTAGAGAAGATGAGAACAAGTTTTTTCTCAATGAACGAGAAACTGGTTGATTAAGTGGTCTGGTACTTTTTCTTGTCTTCTTGCGGGTTAGAATGGTCCTACCCCTATAGAAGGGCCAGACTCTAGCAATTCTCCTTAAGTAATACTAACATAGTGAGTGGTGATATAATTATCAAGGAAATGAAAGTTGGAATCTTTAGCTGTTCATTTCACTGCTAGTTCACGTTGTAAGATGAAATTGCTTGTCATTTCTCTTTCTTTTTTTTTTACAGTATAATTGCCTAATTAATTTACAAAATTTATTTTCTTCATCTTTAGTTATTACAGTATAATTGCCTCATTCAATTTACAATAGAAGTTGATGCAAAGGGTAACGTACAGGGATTGGACCAAGTATGCATTACCCTGCTTTTGTGTATTCCTCGCGTCTCTCATGCTCTGGCGCAGGCATCGCAACCGAGGGAAGCCATTGGAAGCTTTCAGAGTTGCACCTCCTCCTAGTAAGAATGCAGTAGAGCAGTTGTTAGTGCTACAGGAAGCTATATCCCACTTTGAAACACTAGTTCAAGCTGGAAATATTGTACTCCTTAAGCTAAGAGCTCTCTTATTTTCAGCCCTTCCCCAGGTACTGCCACATACTTTAAAAGTCTTTGATTCTACTAGGACCTCCTCGGAAGAAATACTTATTATTTTTGTTTGGCTTAAACAGTAAAATAGCAGAAACTGCCTTGTTGAGTTGCAATGTGATGTGATCTAATCAGCGGAAGTTTTGACTAATTGATCCAACATCATTAGAATAGATAGAACCCTAAATTACAGTTAGGGGAAATGGAAATAAACCCTTAAAGCCTCAACTTTAACACTTTTTCATTAATCCAAAATCAACCACCTTATAATCTATTACAAGCCCTTATTTATAACCAAGGGTTTGCTTGACAACAAAGCAAACCAATCAACTAATGATATGTTGGCCAACATAATTAAAATAAGTAAAAATAATAATAACAATAAGGGTTAACGAGTATTACCCCCCCACTAGATGAGCCAATTAGGATTTCACACCCACTAGATGGGAAATTAGGGTCTCCCCCCCCAATACACACAAAAACAAAGTCAAATTGAGTTGACCTTGTTTTTTTTGTGTATTTGGGGGGGAGAAGGAGAAGACCCTAATTTCCCATCTAGTGTGGGGGAAATCCTAATTGCTCATCTAGTGGGGGGTACTACTCGTTAACCCTAACAATAAAATAAGACTTAGGATTTAGGGCTTGAACTTGGACATGTCCACCACATCATTTACATCACAATGTCTAGAGTTGCCTTGTAACCTACTTGGACATACATAAAGAAGTGCAACATTTTCCACTTCATATGTTTTTTCTTTATGTATTTGGGCTTCACAAGCAGGATTGTGTTTTATGTTTCTAAACTTAAGAGCTTGATATTATGTAGTTTCATAAATTTAAATTCAGATTGGCGATCCTCAGGAGATGCCTAAATCATGGTAAATGAAGTGTTATTATAAATAATGATTTTGTTTTCCAGGCCATAGGGAAGAGCTTGATATTATGTAGTTTCATAAATTTAAATTCAGATTGACGATCCTCATGAGATGCCTAAATCATGGTAAATGAAGTGTTATTATAAATAATGATTTTGTTTTCCAGGCCACAGAGAAGGTCGCTCGTGTGTTGATCATCATGGCTGCACTGTTTGCATTTGTGCCTCTTAAGATCCTTGTGATTTTGATATTGCTTGAAATGTATACGAGGGAGATGCCCGTGAGGAAAGATTACAATGATAGGTGGGTAAGGCGGGTAAAAGAGTGGTGGATAGGGATTCCAGCAGCTCCAGTTCGGCTCATCAAAAATGGAGAAGAAAACAGAAAGACAAAATAAATGATTAGCTTAATTGCGTTTGTATAAATTTAAATTTGGTTAATCTTCTAGTGTGACACGTGTAGTGCTCTATAGAGATCCAAACAAATCAAAATAAATTAAAAGTTGTTTTATTGAAATGGTTTTGAGACTGAGCTAGGTTTTTGTCAGCCAGTTTTTGTTTTCGCAAGGATCTGACAATGTCCCCCTACTTTTGAACAATTTTAAGTTGGGTGAACTAGTGTTACCCCCCTACTAGATGAGCCAATTAGGATTTCCCCTTACTAGATGGTTTTCAGCAATCATGTCTATGTTAGGACTATAGTTTGTGATTCCGAACGAAATTCCGGAATTCGTTTGGAATTTTGGTTTTTCAAAAAATCGAAATTCGAATATAGTGTCGAAATAATTGAAATTCGAAAGAATTTAGAATGTGTCGAAATGGATTTCGGTTTTGGATTTATGAAATTCGAATGTATGGTTAGGACAAAGAGTTCGAAAAATTAAAAGTCCCGTGAATCACATGTCGAGGACTTACTTAGAATGTTTGGATTGGCATTTTAAGCCACCCTGTGTCATTCATAGTATGCAAATCATATACATAAGCATAATATTATAGTCGTTTGAAAACAGAACATGTCCAATAAAAAACATTCACTACTGGGGTAGAGCGGTAACTAACTGGCTCATGTATTCAAGAAGGGGTTCTATAAATGCAGTATTAATATGAGATAGCTTAATACTAGAAGAATTATAAGCATCCGCATCCAAATGAGGAAAACTCATAAACATACTATCCATATTCTCATAATTTGTATGAAAATGTATCGGTTGGTCTATACCGATACTCAACCCATAAATCATGGGGGAAATCTAGTGGTGTGAACCCTAACTCCGTATAAGGGAAATGAAATGTATGAGTTATACTCCACCATCTTTCTACTAAAGCTATGACCACTGCCCAATCAGCCTTCTCATAATCCACACCAACAAAAATACCCAGAGGTGTATACAAAATACTATCTCTAATGTGTACAAACTCATCCAAACTCTTAATAACCTTCCACCACTCTTTAACACAAAGTAAAGCCGATCTAACTCGGTAGTCAATAACATGCTGATATTATGAAAAAAAAATAATGCGTATAAGATAAATAATTAATTGGTCAAACTCAACTAATTAATACATAATATTCAAAATATTTAATCAAAACTAATTAATTACGAAAGTATTAGCTATTGCTTTCGACCGTGTTGTATCATCGTGTAGAAGACACAACTTCCATATCAAGTGCTTCACTAGGTGCACATTGCCAATAAAGTCGTTCATTTGAATACATATGGATGTTTATCGGTACTATAACAAGTTCTTCTCCCCCAATTGTTCCCATCGTCATATAATCATCACCCTCAAAATGTTCAAATGATCCATATAAAATTTCAAGAGTTTAAGTAGGTTTTTGTTTTTTTTTTTTTTTTTACTAAGGAGAGGGTTTATAATCGAGATAAAAATTGAAAGTGATTGAATCGCCCGGTTTTGGTCATGTATATATAGAAGTAGCATGCGGTCCAAAGAAAAAGCCCGTGAGGCGTTTTTTTCAATTTTACGAAGGCTAAATCTAACATTTCGTTCGAGATTAATATTCACTTTTGCATTGGACAGTCTCACATTGTTTTTCACCAAAATAGTTACGACTGCATTGGGAATGCTCTTAGTAGTCCCTTTGTTCACTGGACAAAATAGATAACTATGACACGTGGGCACCTAGGGTGGATGTGTGGACAGGTGCAATAAGGCTTGGCTTGAGCTAACCCAGATTCTATTCACTTTGACCTTTCTAGAGTTGCCACCTCATGATAATCCTAGCCCTTGGATCCTCCAATCTGACGGTTGAAGAAAATAGTAGGAAAGTGTGTTTGGTGAGTAAAATGATTCCCTTAATTCTTAGATCATACCAATCACCAATGGTGATAGTTGTTTGAGACTTTGAGGGTCTAAGAGCATATTTAGGGGAGATACTATCTTAAGTTTTTTTTGTGTTTTTTCATTTTCAGGAATCGGCCAAAATTTGGTGTTTGCTAGTAGAAGAGTGATTTTTTTTCAAATTGGGTTGAGCTTGTCTTTTGTTTTTTTTTCCATTGTATTTGGGGAGACCCTAATTTCCCTTGGGGCAACCTTAGTTATTTGGATTCTGGAAAGAGAATGCCAACCTCGAGTCAGGCGGGTGAATTATAGGGTGGAGAGCTAATTGAGTCCTATACTAAAAAACCAACTCCTTCCGTCTCTCTGTCAAAAAAAAAATCTGGCAGCTTTCTCTCTCCGAAATCTCTTCTCCCCTGAAATCTCTTCTGCCAGTTGGCGGATAAGAAGAGTCGTGAACAAGAGCGCTAGCAGTATTGGCGCATTTGTCATCCCTCTCAACTCTTTTATTAGCTCAAGAAGAAATTGCCGTTGCTTCTGCCGATTCGCCATGACGACGGACAAGATGAAAACTCCTCCGGTGGCGAAGAAAGTGAGACATGAGATGGAGATGTTCGGAGACGTCAGGGTCGACGACTATTACTGGCTCCGAGACGATACTCGTTCCTGTCCCCATGTCCTTTCCCACCTCCAACAAGAGACTGCTTATACTGATTTTGTCATGGAAGGTAGTTATGCACCTACTTATTATTTCGCCTTTCTTATTGATTTATGTAATTTACATTAATGGTTTTGGTTCAGGGACCAAACACTTGGAAGATGAGATCTACGCTGAAATAAGAGGACGCATCAAAGAAGATGATATATCTGCGCCTTCCCGCAGGGGATCTTATTACTACTATGAAAGAACATTGCAAGGCCACGAGTACGTTCAGCACTGTAGGCGCAGCTGTAACAATGCTGCTGCTGCTTCCGTCTACGATACTATGCCAACCGATAATGCTCCTGAGCATGTTATCCTCGATGAAAACATCAAGGCTAAACAACATGCCTACTATAGTATTGGTGCCTTCAAAGTAACTCTACTTTACACTAATCTTCACTTTTTTATCCATCAATATTCAATAGCTCCATATTCTTCTTTTTTCCAGGTCAGTCCAAATAATGAGTTGATAGCTTATGCTGAAGATACCAAAGGAGACGAGATCTACACTGTATATGTCATTAATGCAGACACTGGAGCCTATGTTGGAGAGTCTCTTGTAGGTCTAACCTCCTACCTTGAATGGGCTGGTGACCATGCATTGGTTTACGTCACAATGGATCAGATCCTTCGCCCTGACAAGGTGACTCATCGTTGCTCCATCCAATCTTGGCTTGATGTTTTCAAGTTGTCGTAGTATTAACTTGAACCTGTTTTTACTCGCTTTTTGGTAGTATTAACTTGTTTATGAGTCGCTCGTTTGACTGCCTTAATTTATCTCATGTGCTAACCCAACAGTTTGACTCATATATAGCTTTTAATTTGTTACAACAAGACCAACAATCAATTTCTCATTATAAATTACACTTTTTCAAGTATACTTGTCATGGATTACAAGAAACTACTCCAGTAAAAATTTTACCGTCGTTGTTATTAAGTACAACTACTTCTACAGTTTTAGTTACATTTTATTTTATACTTGTAGTGAATTACAGGTGTTCTTACATAAGCTGGGATCCAGTCAAGCAGAAGACCTCTGCCTTTATCATGAAAAAGATGATATATTTTCTATTGATCTTGATGCTTCTGAGAGCAAAAGATTTTTATTTATTGGATCTCAAAGTAAAAATACGCGATCTGTATTCTACCTTGACACTAAGAACGAAGACAATGAGCTTAAGGTTTTGACGCCTCGCTTAAATGGCATTGATACATCAGCCAGCCATCGTGGAAATTATTTTTTCATTCAGAGGAGAAGTGACGAATTCTTCAACTCTGAGTTACTTGTCTGTCCATTAGATGATACATCTGCTACAACTGTGCTGCTGCATCACAGGGAAAGGTAATACAGAGTTTGTACTTGTCTCTGCTTGTAGTGCATATCTGTTTCTTTCTCCTTTGTGTGTGTGTGTGTGTGTGTGTGTGTGTGTGTGTGTTTTCTTTTTCTTTTTTGGAAACAAAGTAGATATTCAAAGTAACTGTATGAAGAATGTTATTTGGAATCTGTACTTCTTGAAAGTAAAGTAGATGGGTAATAACGGTGTTCCGCTGGTCAAGCTGTAGGGGGTTGTGTACCAAGGTCTTAAGATTAATCTTTTTGTCTGGGGGTTTGTGTATTTAATTATTTTTTATTTTCATTTTGGGGGGGGGGGGGGTGCTGTTAATGGTTTAGGGGTTAAAATTTGGGATAAGCTATGCCATTGTTCTAATTTCTTTTTAATGGAAAGCCAACTTTGTGGTTTTCTCAACTTTATTTTCGGATAGTAGTTGAAAGTGTTGTTCCAGAATGGGTATGTCCATGTCCATCTGAACATGTTTCCTTCTGTGTCCTATGGACAATAAAATATCTTCAAACTTCATATTTATGCTGTCTGGTTTACAGCATAGTTTCTCATCACTGCACGGTTTCAACTTACTGAAAGTGTACTAACATTTGGGTTTTCTACAGTGTGAAAATACAGGACATACAACTATTCACTGATCATCTTGTCGTATATGAGCGTAAAAATGGTCTTCCTAATGTGAGTATATATAACCTTCCCGCCGAGGGGCAGCTAATCAGTAGCTTACAGCAAAGCCGGCCTGTTGATTTTATTGATCCTATATGCTCGGTGGAATCTTCAGAATCTCAGTTTTCTTCAAGCATATTACGGTTTTCGTACAGTTCAATGAGGACACCTCCATCTGTATATGATTATGACATGAACACTGGCATTTCTGTTCTCAAAAAAGTTCAAACAGTAAGCGATCTGCTTATTTTCTGAATACTTTCTAGAACCTTCTGTAACTTATTCTGTTTTTCTCGTGGTTATCTTGTGCTTCTTGAGTAGTGTCTTCCTTCAAAGTCTGTTCATTAATTTAATTTATTTTTATTTTTAACTTTATATTTAGTTTTGAAAAGTTCTTGAAAAAATGCAGTGTTTCATTAATTTTTATATCCACGTATTTTACCCAGGTGTTAGGAGATTTTGATACCTCAAATTATGTAACTGAGAGAAAATGGGTATCTGCTTCAGATGGCACTCAAGTACCTGTATCACTTGTTTACCGAAAGAATCTTGTGAAGCTTGATGGTTCTGATCCGCTACTGCTTTATGGATATGGTTCATATGAGGTAATTTCTGTTTTATCTGTTCTGGTAATCCTAGCTCGATTTTTAAAAAAAAACTTATAGCCCTTTTCTTCATAGAGTATTAAGAGTTTTTACTTGCATTGTTTAAGTGGGCAATGTGGAACAGTGTGATTTAGTTGAAGACCAAATATTTTGTATCTGTATACGTGTTGCATGACTTATGGCTCCTAACTGCTCAGCTGTAACAGCATATTTAATGCGGAAATCGTTTTAAAGACCCTAGATGGATCCACATTAAATTTGTACATGGGACCTTGAATGCCATAAGCTAAGTTACATTGACACGGACACGTGTGTCCATATCCAACACGGCCAAATATAAAAACTGAGGTATATCACATACAAGATGTGTATGTGGCATGTCCGACATGGACACGTGGATACGAATCTGACATGGTTTATTTTTAAAATGTGGTGTGTCCATGTAACATAGGCCATAAGCTATCATGCTAGTCACTGCGATTATAAAAATTTCAAAGAAGCTACATGCATTTTGTCCCGTCCTACTTTCAGTTCAGCTAAACCCATTGCTGTCTTGCTTAGATAAACTTTGTGTTGCATGTGTACGGATGAGACACGGAAGGGACTAGGGGTGTGCATAAAACCGACCGAACTGAACTGAACGTGTTGGTTATGCTTATTAGTCAGGTCGGTTTAGTCCCAAATCCGAACTGAACCGAACCGACCCACTATATATAATATATATTAGAATATAAATATTTAATTTGATTTAATTTAAAAATATGTGAAAACCGGTCGGTTTGGGTCGGTTAATTTTGATTTAGGGTTCAGGGTAGGTTAATTTTGGTTAAACTGTAACCTAGTCGGTTCGGGTCAGTTAATTTCGGTTAAACTGTAATCCAGTTGGTTTGGGTATCAGTTAGGCTGGAAATTGGTTTGGTTTGGTTTGGTTATTGTAAAGTATAAACCGATAGGGTCGGTTTGGTCATCGGTTTAGTCCCAAACCCAACCCAAACTGACCCATGCACACCCCTAGCAGGGACACTCTGGAGACATGACATTTTCAGTTAAAATACAGAGTGTTCGACATCATAAACTGTACATAGGTTTTTTAGATAAATTGCCGTCTGTAACATAGTACAAAATATCGTGATATGTATCGAGATATCAACAAATGATACGAATATATCAAGGATATGACTTCGATAGTTTTTGGTGCAAAAACTGTAAATATCCTCCATATATCCTTAAATATTGTGATATTTGAGCGACGATGTCCACACTTTCAAAATATCGTGATATATATATATACTATCCTTTTATCCTTCTCTCATTTTTTACTTTTCTTCAATATGCAAACAATGGCTGCCTTCTTCAATAGATTCAAGAAAGCTTTTTAGAGAGGAAGAACTAAGAAGAGAGGTTTTAGTTTTCTAATCTCCTATAATATGAATAGATAAGATTTGATGTTGAACTCCATCTTCTCAGTCTCATCTCTCTTGTTGACATTTTTTTTTTATCCAAAATTTTGGATATAATCAAACTATTTTTTTTGTTTTTATTTTCGGACCAATCTTTTTTAAAATCATTTGAATTTAGTCTCAATCAAATATAATTTTGTATGTACTTCTATGCATATATTTTTACAAAGAATACCAATTATCAATTTTTTTCGGTAAATCCAATTATCCTTTTCGTTTTTATTATTATTATTATTATTATTATTCTTTTCTTCTAGTTTCCTTCCATGAATTACTCTAAGAGTCCGGATTTAGAGAGGTTACCTGCACAAGCAAATTTGTGTGGGTGCACCTAATACCGCTTGATTATAAATTTATAATAGAGATTGAAAAGGTTAGACGGTGAAGTTAACTCTGTTTCCTGAAATTTGTGCTGCCGTGTCCCAAAACATCCTGTTGACAAGCTCATCCAAACAAAACAAAGGACTAGTAAATTATTTGAAAATAAAAAGGAAAACTCAAAAAATAATAATAGATCTTTTGTTCCCAAATAAATCATTCTAAAGAAAATTAAGAATCTTTGGATGTAGATCTGAAGTTAAGAAATTTTCTATTAATAAAATACATTGTTGTACAAGTTTCTTTTCCCTTTTATTCTTTATTATTTAATAGAAGTATCTGCGAAAATTTGGTTTATCGTCGATATTTGACGATATATCGTAATATATTGTGGATTTTCACAGATTCCCCTCATGTATAATATCGACACAGATTTTTCGACGATATATATCAAGATTTTGGGGGTGGATAAATCCCCTTATCGCGATACTTTGTTCTATGGTCTCTAATGCCTTGCATTGAAGTTGTTCTTCATATCATATCTATCATTTTCATGGTAACCTATCAATTTGAAATACTTGGTCCTATTGCTACCAGATATGCATAGATCCCAGTTTCAAGGCATCAAGGCTGTCTTTGTTGGACCGGGGCTTTATTTTCGCAATTGCTCACATTCGTGGGGGTGGTGAAATGGGGAGGCAGTGGTATGAGAATGGGAAGCTGATGAAGAAGAGAAACACATTCTCCGATTTTATTGCTTGTGCTGAGTACTTAATAGAGAACAAGTACTGTTCAAAAGAAAAGTTATGCATCAATGGAAGGAGTGCAGGAGGTTTGCTTATCGGTGCTGTTTTGAACATGAGGCCTGATCTTTTCAAGGCAGCTGTAGCTGGAGTTCCATTTGTAGATGTTGTCACTACAATGCTTGATCCAACTATACCACTCACAACTGCGGAGTGGGAGGTCATCTCTTCCTTAATATTGAGTTTCTTTTACTGTTTCACTTACATAGTTATATATGCAAAAGTTGATTCAGCTGTATGGGTGCATCATCTAGTATTCCAGTATTCCTATATAAAATTCAACAGAGGGTACTCAATGATAATTAGATTGATATGATTTGAATATTTAAAACTTCCTTGACAAGATTACTAATAGGTTTTGATTGTGGAATACACGTTTCTTTGCAACCCCAAGTATGGCTACATAGTCAGCTTGCTCTTGAAAGCTCTAGTTGGACTTCATGAGGACTCTATGCATAGAAAATTGGGTTAACGAGTATTACCTCCCCCCCCCATACACACACACACACACACACACAAAAGTCAAATTGGGTTGACCGTGTTTTTTTGTGTGTATTTGGGTTGACCTAATTTCCCATCTAGTGGGGGGTGGGGGGGTGGGGATCCTAATTGGCTCATCTAGGGCGGGGGGAACCAAATAATTTTATGCTAGTTCGATTTTTTGTGTTTTTGTGCCATCATTGAGGATAGTTCAACAATTATCGTCCAATAATTTGCATCACAATCAGAAAGCAAGAGAATACATTTAGTGGTTTCCCATCCATATCTATCTAGTTGATACCGAATTGTCTGACTTCTCCGAGTGTTTTAGCGGAATGGATAAGATGCTTTTTGTTTTATGAACCGACAATATTGTTTGATAAATGCAAAATAACCTTCAAAAGATTTTCCAATTGTCTGGGGGAATTCTTGTTGATTTGTTATTGTTGTTGCAGGAATGGGGAGATCCTCGTGAAGAAGAGTTCTACTTCTATATGAAATCTTATTCTCCCGTTGACAATGTGAGCACCAAACAATCATGTAGATTATATCTATTCTGTCACCAACACACTTGAGAAAACGAAAGCATCATTTTACACCATGTACATCACGACAAATGATCGTGATGATTAGAAGTTCTACTTTTCTTAAGGATGATCTGTTTTTCAGAGTTATTTTATGGACAAATCTAAGAGGTTGAGATCAAGAAGGCTAGATTAATCATCTTTTCCGCGTTAGTGATGTTTAAAAGGAACTCTCCCCTGCCAAACACACACACGCACACCATAGTCTGGTATTACACGTTATCTCTGAATTCTATACAAACTTGAGTTTTTGGTTGCTTTAGTCTTTATTCTCTATACTAAACTACACATATTGTAGTGCTCATGAAGGACTACTCTAATGATTACAAAATTAATATTCTCATGGCGGAGTATTGACTCTTGGTTCTAATTATGCTTTTTAGTTCCGCTTGTTTCGTGATGATGATCTCTTACTAACCAGCCTCCAAATTTACACAGGTAAGGGCACAAGATTACCCCAACATTCTTGTTACAGCTGGTTTAAATGGTAAGTTTGATCCTTCGGAGTAGTTGTTTTTGAACATTTCTTTTTCTAGGGATTGTCTGTCAATATGGGAAGACAGGATTAAGTTGGCTCTTGGCCTTTTGCCATTTCCCTTTAAAAGCTTTAAAGTGCTAACAAGTTACCACTTCCTGAGGTCTAACATGGGAGATATTCTATATGTCTGCTCTTCATGTATGATCTAACTATCTAAGTGATCTGAGCTTAATATTCTTTTGGATGGTTAGAATCCGATATATATGCTCAATGTTCTAGAAGAAGGATTATAGTGGTCAGATGGTTAAATAATTCAAACTGCATCACGCATGATCTAACTATCTAAGTAATCCAAGCTTAATATTCTTTTGGATGGTTAGAGTTCGATAAATATGCTCAATGTTCTAGAAAAAGGATTATACTGATCAAATGGTTAACAAATTCAAACTGCATCTTGCTTTTAGTTAGACCCTTGCTGAACTCAGCAGATGTGTAACGCTCTGACAGCAACTGCAGGACAAATTTTGCTCTCCTATTCCTATATTGTTTTCTTCATAAGTTTCGTATCTCTATTATATATCTGCAGATCCTCGTGTTATGTATTCTGAACCTGCAAAGTTTGTGGCCAAGTTGAGGGAAATGAAGACCGATGATAACGTACTGATTTTCAAATGTGAGCTTGGTGCTGGGCACTTCTCAAAGTCAGGAAGGTAATAATTCTACTTGAAGTAAGGGCTTAACTGATTCAAGAGTTGGAAGTGAACAATATCAAGTACCAAAGATTTATCATTGATTATAGGTCGTAATTACAAAATGTTCAGCATAATATGAAGGTATTAAACATTGGGGAATCCAACTCAAAACCAATTGGTGATGAGTGGAGAGGCCAAAAAACTTATATGCTTTTATGCAAGACTTTAAATATCTCATGCGGGAGTGAGACTAAACATCTCAACATGCCCCCTCCCGTGTGGTGTTACTTGAGCCTAACACATGGACATACATACTTGGGTGACATGGACTCTACAATAGGCCTTTTGGGCTGTTGAGATTTATAATCTCATATCTTGTATCTTAAATCACGCATAAAGATATATAAGTCTTGGGGCCTCTCCACTTATCAACAATTAGTTTTAAGTTGGATGCCCGAATCCCACATGATATCATAGCACAATATTTCTCTGGTCACCCAAAGGGGGCGTTCACTCCACGTCACCCATTTAAAAATTGTTCATGTGATGGGCTAAAAAAATTGCCACGTGAAATAATCCTAATATGGTATCTTAAGCCGTGTATAAAAGTGATGTGAACTAAAATTGGCGGAAACTTCAATCAATTAACAATTCACTCAATAAAATAATAGAGAAGTTGCGTTTTTAAACTTTACTTCCTGTCTTCTTCGGTTCTTCTTCTTCTACCAGAATCAATTCTTACCTTTGAGAGAGATGAGAGATGAGAGAGAGACAGATTCAAATGCCTTTGTTTTGGTTTGGAGAATAGGTTTAGTTAAAGAAGGCACGTGACTACTTTATAAAAATGGGTGGTTTAAGAACCGGGCCAGTTGTAATAAGTTAACTGATTTGGGCTTCATTCATTTGCGCCCTGTTTTAAATTTTCTAATAGGAATGGGCCATCTTTAAAACCAACTAATTTCTAATATGAATGGGCCATCTTTAAAACTAACTAATTGCTAATAGGGCTGGACTAAAAGGCAAGCCCATCTGCTTATTCCAATCCCAATTTTCTTTATGTATATTACAACTCTGGACGTACCCATGGGCGTACCCGTATCCTAGATTTTCAAAAATCCCGTATCGTACCCGTATCAGTGTCACCATATCGGTTCCCGTACCCGTATCTGTGCATCATAGCTAAAAACCACTATTGGAAATCTCCATTATTATGTAAATTAATGTAAATTGATGATTAGATAAATTAACAATTGTTTGTTTACGTAAAAAATAATTATTTAAAATTCATTAAAAAGAAAACATGTGTCATAGAAAAAAAGCTTAAAAAGATATAAGCAAATCGGCATGTGAACAAATTATTTAAATTGTGTCGCAAACTTGTAGTGCTCGCACCGGCTCACCCTGGAACAAATTCCTGACTCCGCCACTGGGTTGGGGAGGGTTGTGATGAATCTTGTTAGCGGAAGCTTCACCAATGGATAAACATCAATAAGATTTAATAAAACAAACACCTAAAACTAGGGTTTAAACCTTTAACAAGAAGAACAATTCTCTTAAAATTAATGTTCAATAAAAACCCCTCTAACAATGAAGTCCTAGATGCCTTTATATAATAAACTTTGTTTATAATTCTAATTGGAAACCAAAATAGAAACCTTATGAAAAACCTATTATTAAAACCAATAAAAACTAATGAAATAGAAACTAGTTATTAATTCTTAAACTAATAACTAATTAGGCAATAGGAGGCAGCCATCTTGATATTATGATGACATCGGCATGATGTCATCAATGCTCATGCATCAGGTTGAGGCTTTTTTAGGACATCAAGGATGAATATTGTGAGCTGTTTAGATCTTATTCCCAATTGTTAAGTTTTGACCGCTACGAGGACTAGATTGCACATTTATGGGAATAGATTACACATTTATATACTATTTATTCTTCCAAGTAATATTATTAGTTTCCTGAAGTGTGAAGTGGGATAGAAAGTACAAAGAGGCCTGATCTTCTCCGCCCGGGTGGAAAAGTTAAGCTTTTACACCTTACAAAAATAAATCGACACCTGTACACTCATTTAACACCGAAATCAAATGCTAGTAACGGTGTTATATTAAGTTAACAAAACAATCAAAAAACAAATCACTTAAAATTAGGAAAGTGTTTTTAGCACTTGAGCTGTTATACGAATGGGCTACACCTTACGCATAATTCATTCAGTAACTCCAGTGCCTCTTTTGCCAGACCTTTGTGGGCCACACTTTCAACAAGGATGGTGCAAGTGGTTCTGTGGGCAGTGAGTGTAGGTCTAACCACAAGGGACACTCTTGAGGTCATGGAAGACTTGTAAAGGGACTCCGAAAGTGGTAAATGAGGGAGGAACAAAAACAACATAGAGAAGAGCACATCGATAGCTGTACACTGCCTGTACTCGTTTAAATGTTTAGTTTTGCATCTCTTTTGGGGTGAATATGTGGTAACCTAGTAGTTATGCTTCCCTGTACCACATTCTATCTGTAATACCTTTGGTTTTGTACAGGTTCGAGAAGCTCCAGGAAGACGCCTTTACATATGCTTTTATACTGAAGGCACTAGACATGATTCCATCCCATGGTTTTGAGCATGGTAATACATGCAGTTGAATAATGTAGTTGCGCTAATGACCGTCTAGCAATGTTGCTCTTTGGATCTAAAGGCCCTTGAAGGCTTGGTTGTGCACTGTGCTGATTATCATTGTATGGTTGTGCACCCATTGTATTTTTTACTAAACCCATTTAAATCTACACCACATTCATTTTTTCTCACACCTTCAGGGCTAAATTGGATGATATGATTTAGTAGGACCAGAGTTTTGGCAGAGGTTAATGTAAATAATGGTTGCGAGAACTAATTTTCTTTGTTTTGTCAATTTGCAGATTTTACCTTTTGTTTTTGAAGGAAGCTACTTGTGGTCAGTACTTTTGAATACTGGTATGACTCATGAATCAATAGGGTTCAACATATGAACATAAATAAATTGGTTTTAACTGGAATTGGTGATAGTTCTTATACGCTTAAACTATAATGTTCTATTAAGATTGAAACTGGTGAAATTTAGAGGCATTAGTTACATTGGTGGTGGTCGGGTTAGGATGAAGTGAAAACATTGGCGTTGGAAGGATGGAGTTGACATGGGTGGAGGGGAAAGAAAGAGGAGCATACATGAGAAATGAGAGTCTAAATATTTAAAATTGGATTTAGTTAGAACTATGGTTCATAACTTCATATATCACCACTGACATAATGTTTGGTTAGGCCTTAGGAGTGGGTTGGGTCATGCGAATTGGTTTAGGCAAAGAATAAGTGAACAAATCAGAGATTTCTTCCAGGGGTTACGAATCTTACGATACGAATAAACCACAACACCCTAACAACAAGATCTTTCACGTATATATTTATTTTACAGTAGATGTTTTTTGGTAATTTGCTTTTTTGTTTTTTTGTTTTTTTTTTTTTTTTATACTGTAGTTGAAACTTGAAAGCCATCAAGTACCTTGTACTCCCCACGTGTATTCTTCCCACTTTCGCAGTATGTGCCGTTTCTTCCATGAGGCCTGGCATAATTTTGGCTATAACAGGTGTATACTAATTAACACCCCCCCCCAGTGAAATTATACAAAACGAGCATTTCTAAAGTAGAGTTTGGAACATTGTAGCAAAAATGGATTTTGCAAGGGTACCCTTTCATAACCACGCGTCCACCCTAATTAAAATATATTGAATCAGACCAATCGTTGCAATGTGTAGCCAATACTATATATCTGAATATGCTAACCACGCATAATTCAAAACTAATCATTGGAATACGCAAATCGTCAGCTAGTATTCTCATATCGTGCTGGAGCTCCTTCATTTTCCACATACGGACTAAAGTGCCGAGTTTTACTGAAATGTAATCCTCAGCAAGCACATCAACTGATGGACAGAAAATCTATTTTGGTTGTGCGACTCGTAATTTCATTGCATGAGTAAATGATAAAGCAACAGACCAAGTATGTAAACTAGCAAGCATCCATAAGTGAAATCCAAGGTTGTCTGAAATATATACACGAAGTGTTTCTTAATACAAGATCCATATCTTAGCTTGCAAGTCACCTGTACCCGAAATATGGAGCATGGCGGTTGCTAGTCTAATTATTTCTCGGTGCTTGGGTTGTTATGCCGTATAATGTGATCTTTACAAATTTCATCTTCTTGGAACCAGGGACCCAGTCTTTCAGTGCATGTGCTATACGAATACACCCGAGAACAACAATCTCAGGCTTCTCAGCAGCTTGTTATGGATTTACAAAGAAATGTTCTAGTGATTATACAGACAAGATGAACCCCTTCATTTTTCTCCGAATATACATCAACATCTCCGCTCTGGGTGCCGATAGATTGTACTAGGCGAGCAATAAGTCAATGTCTGCAGAATGATCACAACCACAGGAAAAGTAACTTCATCATAAAGATATTGGTATATGATATTGCATTTCATTCTCTGAATAGAAGATGCAGCTTTAAGTTTCTTTCAGGCAAAAGCAGCACATTTTTCATTGCTATGTCATTACAGACAAGCATTCGTTCAGAGCAAATTTACCGAGATAGAGTTGCTTATGAACACATTAAAAAACTAGTATTCTTAATTCGGATCCAATCTTAAAACCATATACCCACAATTACAACATGATGACTTGGAATCTTTATTTAATTTGTCAAAAGTTTCTCTTTTCTCTTTTGATATAGTTATGGGGATTGGGTGATAGGCAGACCCCAAGCTCTATTCACAAGATAAATCATACATTCAGGTACCTCCCCTCATAAAATATCAATGAACTCAGAGGACACATACACCAAACAATTAGAAAGGCCCTAGTACTTGGTCAAGTGATTACAATTACAAGGAAATTACAACCACCACATCAAACCTTAAAAACGACACAACAAGAGTAGGAACACCCAAACAAAGGTTCACTTGCGTCCTATAACATGACTAGCTGCAATGGAACATTCCATTTTCACTTTACACTTCTATCTACATGATCGCCACAAAAGCCAAGACGCTTTAAGCATCTCATTAGATTCACCATATTTTACCCTACACACCTGAAAGTTGGAATCAGTTACAGAACCTCCCTAAGACGCTTCTTTACCCCACTATACCACATATCATGCTACATATAATCTAATGCATACATAACTAAAGCTCCCTTTCAATGGTATACGTCAGCCAGTTTTGTCTTCTCTCTCGAACTTCATGCTCATTTACAAATGTGCCCCTGTTGATACGATACCACTTGCCTAAAAGCTAAGTTTCTAAAAGATACAAGACAAATAAAAATAAAACCGTAACCCAACCTTCATCAAACAATAAACCATGCAAGCAGATGTTGGAAAACAGAATGAGGCCAACTACCCACACAAGAACTCATCTACAAATTAGTGTAGCCTCCACTAGATCTTTATTGAGTCTGGCTTTTAGTTAGAATTAAATCAAATAATCAAATAGACCTTAAACCTAATCATTCCAGATACCAGCTTACATGGCAGTATGGCACATACTTCCTCATAAACTTAATGAAAATTTCTTGTACTATACAAGAAATCGAAGTTTTACTATATTTTTTTTGGATAAATAAAAGTCAGTAACAGCAAAGCTATTACATTATACCCTGCCCAGGTGACATTACCCATGCATTCCCAGTCCCAAAAAACCAAAAATAAAGAAAGGGAAAATCTAAGCTAGCCGGGGAAAAAAAAAAAAAAAAAAACCAGAAATGGAAGTTATGCAAAACCATCTTTGAAAACAAAAGTTCTACAATATGTAATTGTTCTTTTCTTAAAAATCCAAAAAACAGAATGAGACCCCTGAAACAGTTTACAACTTTTGACTTTTACTATGTTGTTTTCTAGTAAAATAGTGTGTGTGTGTGTGGGGGGCATTCCTACAGGATCTACAAAAATATTACCCGAGGTGTGTTAGGTAGAACAATATTAGCAAGTTCCTCGTTGATTGACACAGGCAATGGTGGCATCTGGCTCATTATTCCAGGCATTGCTCTCATGCTGCATATAAAGAGAGTTTTAGTCTAGCTTAGAGCCTCAAAACCAAATATGCATCAGAAATTAGTTTGGCAAAGCGAAGAAATGACAAGCAACCCACATACTCGTTTATTATAGCTAAAATATTGTTCCAGGTACGAGAAAACAAATCAATATTTTCCTGTATCTGCACAAAACCACAACAACATCAAATAAGACTTGTACAATCTAAAAATTACGAAAGATAGACAGATTGATGGTAAAAACAAATCTATCGGTAACACTTTTTTTTATTATTGGCAAGCCTGTTTTTAAACGAGTTCAGTATCTCATTGATGCCGCGGGGTTTGAACCCCAGACCTCTGGTATCATCACCCAAAGGTTTTACCAACTTTGCTAGTTGGCACCTACATCAATCGGCAACACCATTTAATGTAAGTCTTCTCCCACCCCCCACAAGCATTAAATTCTCTCTTTCTCCAGTGTAAGTAACCCACCCTGCCTATTGCCCACTAGTGGTGATGTAAACATTGTCTTTCAGCTTTAATGTTGCAGTCCCTACACATCGACATCTTCAGACACGTGGTGCTGACTTATAATTGAAAATCTCATTAACTATATCTAAATAGGGATTGTTTTAATGAGAAAAATGGGTTATCCACAATAACTTTACATGTAAGCCACTTTTCGTTAAGAGAAACATGGACCACAAATCAACAAGAGAACTATGGCCACCTGAAAAGATCATCCTCTCCACAACCAGTCATTTGCAAAACATGTGAGTCCAATTACAAAAGTGACCGTACAAGAAAATAAAGTAGAGTCTTTAAATCCTCAGTCATACATATGAACAATCACACTTAGCTACAAGGCAAGTATCTAGGGTTATAATAGGTATAAGTCCACAAGCCGGGCATGCTAACAATACTTTTCACTGAAACATGCCCCAACGGTTTAAATTAGGTGTAAGATTACAGTGGTCAAAGAGGTTAGGTGGTTTGAATCAACACATTTAAAAATCAAAGAAAACAGATATCTCTGGCACCAAAAATTAACTTGAGCTAGTCACCTTATATGTTGAAAGGTTAGCTGTGATGTGGCTGAAAACTTGAGCATTCTCATCCAGAAGATGCCTTGTTGTGCCACCGGCTCCTGGTATTATCAAACTCACATAAGCTCAACAAATAGCTAAATTTCCAGAGTGATATAAAGCGTGTCTACCTTCATGAAAAGTTATCTACTATATTTTCTTTTCTGAATGGGATGCCCACCCACCCGTGAAAACAACCTCAAATTTTTACTAGACAAAATATATTTAAATACAAAAGGAGAGGAGATTATCCTCTCAGACACCATACATACCAAATTGCAAACACCATACAGCATGCGGGGCAACAAGTACATATACATAACCAAGATATCAAACCGAGGTTTGATCCATCCACATCAAGGTCAGACCTCCCAATTCAAACTAGATACGAGCACCAACCTCACTCCAAGTCCTACACATGAACATTCCTCTTCCTCTCTGCAACAAGACTCAAAGGTCTGAAATTATTAAGTACAACTTCCGACTGAACAAAGGTAGCAGCAAGTCAAAGCATAGTGGGAGTACATGAACTTTTACACAATCATGGTAACCCTGGCAGGTACAGCGGCACAGCCAAGGGCCCCCACCATAGAGTGTGATATCGAGAGGGGTGATAGAAGTTGGCCCCTTAAACAAGACATGATAAGATGATAAGGGTGAAACTGATGCGGCACATCCTAGTGAGCACCTAACGCTGAAGACGGGACCATAGCCTCAAAGCCCTCAAGCCATCAAGGTCAATGCTCTAACTTCTATTTTTGTGTTTATTTTATTTAGTAATTAAGAATAAATCGAATTAGAAGTTGGTAGTAGTTTTGTTTAAATTGTATACACAATGCTAATTATGACAATTGTGAAATTTGGAAATTCTGACAATTATGGGCACAAGATTGGTGTGGCATATCAACATATCTCGCCATGCTAACATTGGAATCTACCGTGATGTTTCACAGAATATTGCAGATAACGCGATAGTACATTTGGGGAATCATTTCAATGTTGTAAACACCCTGCAAATGACCATTGACCAAAGGAAAAGTTGTTCAAAGAAAGTTACATAAGCTCTCACAAGGCCTTATCTCATAAGCCAAAAAAAAGTTATGAAAAGAAAAGAAAAGGCACATGCAAAGGCCACAAGACTCAATAATTCTATGAATAGCAGCTAAAACAAAAACAAAATCAGGAAATAATTTGGTAAAGGCGAATTTTGAGAATATGGTTTTTTTGGAGGAGATTTCTTGGAGACAAAAATCAGGTGTTCAGTGGCTTAAAGAGGGTCAATCAAATACCAAATTTTTCGCCAATGTGCCAAGACTAGGCATAGAGAGAATTATCTTGATAAATTACACATTGATGGTGTTGAGGATTGTAGTGAGGAGAATCTTAGGGAGAAGATGGCGGGGTATTACTCTAAATTGTATACAAAGACCAGGCCTTCTCTTAAATGGACATGTTCTTGGGAACCTTATATAGTGTCTTGGAAAGCTTATACAGTGTCGTCCAAAACTTTTTAATTTATGGCTTATTAACTTGTTTAACAGACGACACTATATAAGCTTTGGAAGACACTATATAAGCTTTCGAAGAACATGTCCGTTGCTTTCGAAGAACATGTCCGTCAACGGACATGTCCGTTTAAGAGAATTCCTGTACAAATAATAATTTTGCAAGACCCAACGTTGATAATCTTTATATGGATTGCAATTTGGAGGAGGAGAGGGAGGACCTTGGGACACGTATTGAGGAGGAATGGGAGGCTATATCTGTTTTGAAAACCAATAAATTGCCGAGACCTGATAAGTTTGGGATGTGGTGAGATTGGATTTTATGGCAATGGTTGAAGACTTTTGTGAAACGAGTTTTTTTGGCTCACAGTTTAAAAATAGTACCTTTGTCAAACTCATCCCTAAAAGACATCGTATGGAGGACATAAATGATCTGCATCCTATTAGCCTCATTAGTAGTGCTTACAAGATTATCTCTAAGGTCCTCTTGATGCAATTTAAGAGGGTGCTCTCTAGAGTGATAGCCCAGGAGAAGGGGGCTTTCGTGTTTGGTCATATCATTTTAGATGGGGTTTTGATTGCCTATGAAGCAATTGATGATCGAAGAAAAAGAGGAGTATCAGGGATTTTGAGCAAAATAAACTTAAGTAAAGCTTATGACCATGTGAATTGGGATTTTCTGGGTTATATCATGATGTAAAATTTATAGGAGCGGGCTATAGATATAAAGCTATTTGGGACCCGGTGGTGGAGAGCTTTAGCAAGAAGATTGCTGGTTGGAAATGATGCTTCCTCTCCAAAAGCGACCAGGTTATTTTAATCAAGAGCACTCTCTCTAGCAATGCTTGTTTACTACATGTCTCCTTTTCATATGCCTTCGAGTGTTGCATATAGGTTGGAAGTGATTATTAGGAACTTTCTTTAGATGACTGAGGAAAAACATAGATTCCATCTGGTTGGATGGAATAAGCTCTGTTTGGCCAAGCAGGCAGGTGGTTTGGGTGTCTGGAGTTTACACGAGTTCAACCTTGCTTTGTTACGTAAACGGTTATGGAGGTTCGGGGAGGAGAGAGAGAGAGCCTTTGGAGGAAGGGAATACTTTTAGGTTTGGTGAGAATCATATGGGGTGGATTAGTGGTCCTGGGGTGAGAGGATCTGGTTCTCAGAGGATGTGTGGTTGGGTGAGAGACCTCTTTTCCGTGTTTTTCATCGATTATATGCCACATCTAATCTTAAGAATCACCCAATTAACTTAATTATATAGGAGGAGAATGGAAACTGTGCTTGGGACTTGGAAATTCATGTTGCACTCTTGAACAGGGACATAGTGAGTGTGGCCTCCCTCACGCAATCACTGGATGATATTCCTCTTGCAAGATCGGACAAAGATGGAAGACTTTGGTCTTGTGACGACAAGGGATACTTTCTACCAAATCTTTTTATTTTTGGTTGCGGTCAGTAATTCCCCCTCCTAGATCTAGACTGGGGGGACCTATCCTTAATTTTCCAAGCACAATTATTTGGTGTTCCAAAGTAACTTCAAAAATTGCTTTCTTCGTGTGGTGTGCATCTTTAAATCGTGATTTCACCTTTCCTTAGAAAGAGATGTGTTAAGGAAATTCTTATTGATTTCTGCCCACTCTGTTTAAATGAGGGCGAGTCTGTGAATCATAACCTTTTATGATGTCTTTTCTTTTGGGAATTTGGAGCAGCTGCATGTGCAGGTCAGTTTAAGTGGGTTTGCCTAGGTTCGTTGAAAGTGCTACTTGCCTCATGGGATTCAAGAGTTCACAGACAGAAAATGGAAGACATATTTGGAGCATGATCCCCTTTGCCATTTTGTGGGGAATTTGGTTGGAAAGGAATTGCAAGGATTTCGAAGGAAAGGTGAAGATTATGGAGGAGGTCATGATGTTTATCAAAGGCCTTTTATTCTTTTGGTCCAAGGTGCATGGCGAGATGAGGGATATACCTTTCAGCCATTTTATGTTTAGATGGAATTCCTTGATGTGTTGATCAGGGACCTTTGCTTAGAAATTTCTTGTTTTTATCTTTCTTTGTTTTCTTTGTCGATGTACTAGTAGGACATCTCATCCTACTTTCTTTGATTGGTTTCATATTAATAAATAAATTATGCTTACCGATCAAGAAAAAAAAAAAAAAAATAGGTAAAAGGAATATAGGACTGAAGTCACTGAACCCAAAAGAAAAAAATGTGATCATAAAGATAATTACTAAAAAACTAAATTTGTTAGCATTAAGGGATGACCAACCAACCTTCAAGTGATATCTGATCATTTTGGTCCCTATGGTGCATCATAAGGGAATAAGTGCCCATGTTTGCGGCTGGGTCTGGAGCTACACTTGAGTTTGAGGACGATTCTGGCTTTTCCTGAGACATTTTCGTAAAACATCAGTTCGTTGTAGTGAAGTCAAGCAGAATTGTATTAAGAGAAAAGATGCTGAAAGCACTAAGAAAGAAAGAAAGAATTATATATGTTCATTGGAAATATATATATTTTTTTAAATAAAAATAAAAAAGAAAGAAAAGAAGTGGAGATGCATATATTTCCAGAGGGAATTCATTTTGTGGTCATTTTGCCAAATCTTTACGCTAAAAAAAGAATAAAAAATAAAACAACATAAGGGCATCCTCAAATATTATTGGTGAATGCATCTCCATGCATGCCATTCAGACAACGTAAATGTTCAAGAACAACAAAAGACTCCTAGTCATATATAAAAAAGAAATGAAAATATCCATTTATATTGTAATAGCAATTGCAATTTTTCACTAGATAAGAAACATGGATATTATTATCGCTCTCTCCTCTGTGAACAATGGATATTGTTTCTCATGAACTAGATGGGATGAACAAAACAACGGAATTTCCAACGA
This sequence comes from Coptis chinensis, assembly GCF_015680905.1. Classification (NCBI taxonomy): domain Eukaryota; kingdom Viridiplantae; phylum Streptophyta; class Magnoliopsida; order Ranunculales; family Ranunculaceae; genus Coptis; species Coptis chinensis. The sequence goes on along the minus strand of NW_028238125.1, from coordinate 84,926 downwards.
AATTAGAAGGTTTGAAAAGGTATTTACAGCCTCCATCATATTGAATATAAAACTCAGATTAACCAATTGCAGAAGGTAATCGAGGCCATTCTCTGAAGCAGAGATCTCCCCCAAATGATTGGGTAGCAGGGGGACACTCCATTAGTCAGTATCGAGTTCTTTGCCCATTTATGCTGGCTCTATGTAATCTATAGTCTAAATAAAGCTGCACTCTAGGTCTTAGTCAGCAATAGACATGAACTATAAAGCAGGCTGAAATAATATATCATGTGGCAGTCTCCCTCAACATGGAGAACTAAGCACCTAGTGAACACCATCCGAATTATCCATTAAACACAACCATTGCACACTTTTATTTTTAATTTTAATTTTAATTTTTTCTGGTTTTTCGCCCTGCCTTGATAAACTGGGCACACATTTACTTGCAGTACTAGAACTTCCCCTGAGTGCCTTGATATCATTCTGCAGGACGTCTCTACCTCAGTAACTTTGTCTGCTATGTTCTAATTGCTTTGGACTTTTTGAGTGATATTATATCCTGATAAAGGTGAAAATATTGTTTGGAGATAGTTACCTTCCTATCTTTCATCTTCTTTCCAGTGTAAAATTCTTCAGGTTTCCTCCGCTTTCCATTTTCCTTCTTCTGTGAAAAATATCATAACCAGACAAATTCTGAAAAAGGTATCAGATAGAATCTATGAACTAGGTAAGAGGCCCATGTGCCCTACTGATGCATAAAAGCACGTGAGAATACTAACATCACAGTATCTCTTTTTGAAGTATGCCTGTACGTTAAATGTAAATGCACAAACCAAACTTTGGATGAAAGTTTAATCCAAGATATTATAGCACATTTACATATGATAACCATCATTTTACAATGATACACATCAAACAATTCCAAAACGTCTAATTCATTAAAACCGCCTCCGCTAACAACATAATATTTGTTTCCCCAACCTAAAGTAGTAAAGAACTCACCGTCATCCACCGGCACCTCAAAGCAACATCACGCACAGTCTTCTCTGGTAGTGCAGCTGAGATCTTGATATACTTGAAGATATTTGGCTCATCAGCATATCTATGAAATCCATAGGACAGTCAACAAAATCAGCACACCTCAAGTGGAATAGATTAATCAAATATAGCGCGAGGATAGATTAATTGCAAAGTTAGGCAGTTTCTTGTTTATTTTTGGCAACAATAAGTTGTAAACCAATGGTAATGTAACTCAAAAGTCGTATAAGTAGGAAGGTAGTAGATATGGAGAAAACTTTAAAGCGAAAAAACATAATCAGCACCATGTTGAGAGTTGAGAGTTGAGATGAGAGGAATGGAGTACTGGGATGAATGATTTTCTTTATTCATGGAAAGTGGTACGATGGTTTATCTTCCCAATGTAAACATATATAATCCAGCTAAAGGGAGCGTCGGATGCTTGGGTATTCAACATGGTATAAACAATGGCTCGATGGAGGTACCTATGGTTAATGAAAATGATATAGATTGATAATAAAGTTATATAAAATAAATTTTATTTTCTAGAATTATATATTGCACTTGTGGAAAGGTAGTGTTGAAAAGAAGTAACAACAGTAAGAATGGATTTGGATTACTATTTGTAAGGAGGGAAGGGGGAAGGAGCATACAAAATCGGGTAATTAATTAATAAGAAAGGAAATAATAGTACTTGAAAAGGCCATCCTCCAAAACGGCCTGCTCATCGGGAGACCACTCAACGGCCAACTCAACATCTGGATTGAGTCCAGACGCCATCATCATGGGAGCTTTGCTGCTCGTTCCTGGTGGGGATTGAAACGACATGGAGTGCCGGTAATGATGAAGATTCAATGCTGGAATAGAAGAATCTCCCGTCACTCCATGATCAACTTTCATGTTCCTGTCGTTGTTGTTGGACATATTCTTGAACCAATCAATAAATCAGAATTCGTTCACTCACTTTTAAGTCAGGCCCCCGTAAAACCCATAGCCAGATAATTGATGGGTTACTTTAGTTTTTTTATTTTTGTGTTCACTGCGAATCCCAACAACAATCAAATCAATTATTGTTCACTTTTTCCTTTCTTCTATTCTACATTTCCACACTACTACCGTATGTCTATTGAATGTTGAGATACCTACTCCAACAGTACTCATAAGTCATAACCACAAAACCACAAAACCAAACAGATCTTAGCCATCTGCAATTGAAATAACTCCATCCATGCTCATTTAACAAACCATAACATTTCAGTAAGAATCCAATTAACGCCCATTACATAGGAGTAACTTAATAAGAGCAACACGACGTTACAACTAATATCAGAGACAGTGAGGACTGAGGACGCATACTCTAGTACATTGTAAAAGAATGCTCTTAGTATGAATGCTCCAAATTGTTTGCAGTGAACATAACGGACCTCCTCCTTACAGTCTCAAGGTAAATAATTAGAATTTCACTCTTTTTCTTGTTCAAAACAGTGAATACTAGAAGTAGCTTCACTGTAAAGAGCCTTTGACCCTTTGACTGCCTTCATGGAAATATTCAATCTAGAAACATGGCCACTTTGTCTTTAAGACTGCTCTTCTTCTTCATTAATGGAAACACCTGGGTACCAAACTCCTCCTTTTGACGCCGTTCTTGGAACCTGTTGTCCAAGGGAATCTCATCTAAAACAGCTTCATGCATTGTCGGTTCAATCTGAGGTTTTTTTAGCAGGGGTCCCAGAAGTAGATCCAACATATCTTCGGCAGGATCCCCCATTCTGCTAGAACCCTGGATGAAGTCTTCACTTGTGGAGTTCTCCTGATCCATTAATTTAGTCTGGTCTAAGTTAGATAAGGTAGATACGAATCCCAATGAAGTATGCGTTGGTAACACCTCATTACTCAAGGTTGATCCTCCTGTCTTATTTCTACAAGAGAACAAGGTTGCTGCAATTCCTTTCCCTGATTCAGGTTCTATTGTTGCTCCCCTCGGACATTCTTCTTCATCATCAGCTTTGACATACTGCAAACATACTAGCAACATAAAACCAGAGGAAATGCTGAATGCAAAAACTCATGGTTGCACAAATTTACTTGAGAACTACCATGCAAGAGATTATCAGAAGTATCCATGGTAAGAAAACCTATTCAACTTCACCAAAAAGAATAATTGAAAGACATCTTAACAGTGTATATAAGTTTTAGCACCACTTTATAGGGTTAAACAGTATAAGAACATAGCAACCTTGTCTTGTCTCCCCTCCCCCCTCCTCTTCCTCATATCGAGTTTTCACTTTTTGGGTTTTAATATCTATTTATATATTCAAGCGGCAGGAATAAGTGGCCATTGGCGCTGGCAAGTTTAAACCACACTCCGTCATTACAACCCCCACAGACTTTACCAAGGCAGAAGACACCTACAAATCCTCCTGACCATCTTTCAGATTTTCACTATACATTGAAATATTATAAATTATGATAGTGCGAGTGACAGACGTACACATACGCTACTGTCATGTCCCAGTCATACAATATGTTAAAATGCGAAGTCCTACAAAACCGATTTACAAAACCTATAAAAGTGTGCCAACATGTGTTTAGTATGTAACATTGTGTCGATAAGGGTTATATTCTAATATAAATGGAGCGACTTTTTTGCATAGATATACTATGCTCCAAAAAAAAGATACATTAAGGACTTTAATTCTTTAAATTGGATGGAACCACAGGCAATGGGTATAGTTAAATTATTTGTGATAGAAGGCCTTCAAGAAGCGCAAAATTCTATTAACTCTGTAGTTTCTTGGGAACAAGTAAACACAATTTACTTCCAAAAAAGAAGAAAAATCTTGGTTCAAAAATCCCAATGTAATACATTAGTTACATTGGTGCTTCCATTCAAATACGTTCAGAAAATATAATAAGAAACTAGAAAGTTCAATGCATCACCTTCATCTGTAAGTGGTGAGAACCTAAATTTACTTACGAACTCAAAGTTACCGTATATAAACTATGCATCGTTCAAAACATTGCCACCATCTATGCGAATACATTTAAGGAGTGATAACACATGACTCCACGATTAAGGATAAGTAAAATGTAAGCTCAACTAGTACCTAGGTAAAATAGATATCTTGTTCTGCACAAGTACTGTATTCTTTAAAGTAATATTACCCAAGACGAGATAGGTATGGCTATAAAAACTGCCACACAGAATCGAGAAACCAGAACAATTTCTTGATGAAATAATCTAGTTAAAAGATGACATACGTAAAGTGAAATAGGTAGTAAAACGAAGAAACTATGGTCTCTTGTCATCCAAGGTGTTGGAAATCACACACACAACCAGAGATCATGCAACAGAACCACCCTGCTCACCACCACAGGCCTCTTATTATCCTTTATGCCCATAGTCCACGTGTCCAGGTGCAGTTTATGGATAGTCTAAACATGAGGTGAATACCACCGGCTAAGGGCAGAGAGGCCCAAAATGCAAGCACTAAAGGAAGTTATTGTGTAAGGTCCTAGGTCATATGGAGTGTGTGTGTGAACCATTAAAGGGGGGCAGTAGTACAGGCTCGTAAGCTGTGTTATTATGGATCAAGTAGGTTCACGTTTTCGTATTCTAATTGGTAAATCTCAATCTCTAGTAGTTTATCCTTGGATCATAAATCCTGAAAGGTAAATTGATCAAAATGGGAAAGGAAAGGTGCATATGGCATTGCTGAAATAATTCGAAAGTGCTTTCTACTGTGAATTTGTACTAGCATACGAAGTTGCAAAGTTGAGTACATGATCATAATCAGAAGAATAATTAATGGAAGAGGTAGAAGAATTCATAATTCAGTTACCTCTTGAGCAATGGCGATAAGGTCGTCAACAGTGAGATCATCGGTATCTGTACCCTCTTGTTCGTCCTCACTGCCTATAGGATCATCATCCGGAGGAGGGGATCTTCTAAATTTGTTAGTAACCATTTTCCTCCTGGTTCCTCCTCCACGTTTTACCGGAGATGGTAGAGCCTTGGTTTTCATTTTCTTATCGGGAGGATTGGTTGCTGACATCCATGAGGGTAAGCGTCGCTTTGTCACCACTCCATCCTCCTCCCTTGAGCCATACCACTAGTTACCAGGCCCCCTCTTTTTGATACGATTTTATATTATATTATATTATTATATATATACACTTGGCTTCTAAAAGTATCTAAATAAGAATCAAATCTAATACAATCTACACTTTCACTTACAAAATCATATCTACAAATCCAAACCAAAGTCTCGTCAACCTTTGAATTATTTCCACTCACTCTTAACTAAACTAAACACTTCCTTCCTATAAAAATAATAATAAGAATAATTAGAAGAAACGAAGAGAAAAAATGGCAGAGCAGCAGCAGCAAACAATTGGATCGGAGGAGGGGGTGCCACTGCTACGGCCAAGAGATGTCAGACCCAACGCTCTGGCTCGCCTGCTCAACCGAGCGGCCGGTCGACGCGGCGGAGGACCGTCCAACATGGTCCGAGAGACGGCCGCGGTGCAGCTCGAGGAGCGTCGCGCCGATTGGGGTTATTCCAAACCGGTGGTTGCCCTCGATATAGCCTGGAATCTAGCATTCACTGTCGTGTCCATTGTCATGCTCAGTTCCACTCTCGGCGAACGCCCTAACACTCCTATTAGGGTTTGGATTGGCGGGTATGCTCTACAGTGTGTAATTCACGTCCTTCTCGTCTCCTTGGAATACCGCAGGAGGAGGAGGAGGACACTCGTAGTGAATAATACCAGGACCAGAACAACCAGTACTCCCACTACTCTGGAAGAAGGCCTCAGAACATCAACATCCTCTTCATCTTCATCTGATGACGATAGCGAGGATGATGAGGTCGATGATGCACGTACTTCTTTTTCTGCCAACACTGGGAATCGTTCCAGGTATACATTCAGACATCAACACTCTTACTACCGCATAAATGCACTTGTTGTTGTTGTTGTTGTGTATTGATTGCTAACGATTGCTTCATCAGTATTGCCAAGCGATGCGAATCCATCAATACCATGGCATCTTTCTTCTGGTGGATAGTTGGATTTTACTGGATAGTCTCTGGTGGTGACATCCTTTTGCACAATGCTCCCCGTCTCTATTGGTATATGCCTTCAACACCCCAACTTGTTACTTCTCTTTTTATCTTTTAGAATCTGTATGTCTATCTATCAACCACCAATTCAAAACAATAATAACTAGACTATTTCATGTTGGATGTCTTGCAGGCTGGCTGTAGTATTCCTTGCGTTCGATGTCTTTTTTGCTATCTTTTGTGTTGCTTTGGCGTGCATGATTGGCATTGCTCTTTGCTGTTGTTTGCCTTGCATTATCGCCGTACTCTATGCTGTAGCAGGCCAGGTATAACAAGGAAGAATTATCATTTTCGTACCATGATAAAATAAGTGATTTGTTATAAAAGGAAGAAAACCTCGTGTAGCTAACTGTTTCCACCATTCTGGCGTAAATAAACAGGAAGGTGCTACAGAATCAGATCTCAGCATCCTTCGGAAATATAATTACAAAGTGTTTACCAATGGGGAGAAGTCTACTGGTGGGGCAGGAAGAATGGTACCTGTACATGGAGAATTGGCTGACACACATGTTCTGTTACCTGAAGACGCGGTAATTATTTATATTCTCATCCCATAGACCCATACAGATTTAGTCCACTTTTTCTTTTTATAATTTTTCATATTTGGTAGAACAGGATAGCATTTTCAAGTAAGTACATCTCTTACTAATATTATTAACCCATATTTTTTTTTTGCTAAAGTTAATTGTGTTGAATAGCCAAAAGTAAAAAGTCTTACAAATAAAAAGAATGAAGCAAAATAATAGTTGTATATGCTGAGGCATACCAACTATACATAGATTACAGCAAGTAAGAAATCAGCAATATGTCATGTCTTGATGTTCAATTCTAGACAGGAAGTCTGGTCTTCCATCCCACCACTCACTGTGTCCTTTGGGTAGATGCACCTTTGAGTGCACATGCATCAGCACCAAAGTTGCACTCTCGACATGTGGAAGAAATGCGTAGCCACTCAACCTCATTTTTTAACATGTTCCATAAAGATCTGGCTTTCCAATGCACTTGGTTAGTGTTGAATGCTTGAACTGCAGCGTTTGAATCCGATACTATCCATATTCTCTTCCAACCCTGTAGAATAGCCTTGGCTAGACTGAATGCAATCGCTTGAATTTCAGCGACAAATTTAGTTTCCACACCTACTCTACTCTGATGAATACCCCTGCACAATGCCGTCATCTTATGCCCCTTTTCCAAACAGTATCTCAGTTACCTACAATTTAGAAATGGATGTAAGAAGTATTGTTTATTGAGTCAAAACCATCCAATTCTTGGTTATTGATGTGAAGCAACACCGGGCTAATTTCATCACTAGAGTTTTACAACATATATCAATGATCTGCCTGGGAAGTCTACCCATTGAGAGCATTATAGATCTAATCATTTTCTCTTTTGCACTCCTATGTAGGAATGTTGTATCTGTTTGAGCTCGTATGAGGATGCGGCAGAGCTCCATGCCCTCCCATGTAGCCATCATTTCCACTCCACATGTATCGTTAAATGGCTCAAGATTAATGCATCTTGTCCACTTTGCAAGTACAATATTCTGAAGGGAAACGACCAGATCTGAAGGAACAAACAGACACCACCAGTGTATTCCTCCCACCTGCTACATGTGTATAGATGAAGAGTGGAGAAAGGAATGTGGATCTGCAACTAAAATAACCTTCTAGGACATGGCACTCGATCTGTTGAGCTTCTGATTCTTCAGTTATTTTGCATTGACAAAAAGGATAAGAAAATTGTTTTGGAGCCTACTGCCTCCAAATGATTCCCCGAGCTTTCTAGATGAGATTACAAATGGTGGTGGAAGAGGAATCTAAATATGTATATGTTTTTTATTTTATAAACCTATCTTTGTGTTTGTGTTTTATGATAAAAATATTCACATATTGTAATTTCTACATCAGTTAAAAGATAATAGCTTGTGTATCTTGACAACTTGAAGAGTTTAGTAGTCTATCTTTTTATTTATCAAGTGCAGTTATTTAGATTTATACATCAGCCCTTTCAGAGACATCAGATTAAATTGTGGAAGTACATCTCAAATGGAGCTCTGTATCCGTTAGGTTGGCAAATGGATTGAACTTTGGGTTATCAGAAACGAGGCAAGAATGTTAGATTCACCACTTGCCACGCATGACTATATGTGCATACTCTTTCCCCATTCAGCATTGGCGAGACATGTACATGATCTCGATCATATGCATCATATATTCATATTTGTGGTATCATACTGTTTTGGTACATACAATAGAAAGGGTCGTCCAAGGAATCCAGGATTCACACATTTTTCAAATTTGAACACTCTTACTTTGATAAAACTAGAAATGTTCAACGGGGTCAGATTTTTAAAGGTGGTTTATGTGAGGATTGTTAGGAAATAAGCCTAAAAATCCACATGCATTCCATGTATATATAGAGAAAAGACAGATAATACATAGACAGTTTTGATAACCACATCATGACATACTGCAAACATAGGGGTAAACCCCTTTGTGCATATACAGTGACCAAAAATTTCAATACTACATATACAAGATACTGCAAACATAGAGTGGTAAAAACCTTTCACACGTTCTAGAAGACATGGTGTATGGAAGTCCCACAGATGAGGTTTCACCACTATACAGTCTGTATCCGCCTGCTAAGCAAGCAAATCATGGTTGTCTTTGCCTATAACATGGAAACAAAATCCTTCTGATGTATAAGATCCACGATCATGTTAAATATGTATTTGGGGGGCAATGACTTCAGTTTTGTCAAGACAAGCTTCAGTCCGGGATGTTTTGCATGCTTCAGTCTGGTTCTTCATTTTCATAATCTTGTAAGATGACGCACAAATTTGGCATGCAACGAATGGCCACCCTGCAACATTCAAGCCTACTTAGCACTTAATTTGGATTCTAATGAATTTTTGAAACTTTGTTCCTCATAATTCTATCCACCTTTGACTATTAAATGCACGAGAATAATTTTTGTGGACATACAACTATTTGTTGTCCACAAGACCTCATGTGCTGATTGGTGGAGAGGCTGCCCAGAAAAACTATTTACCTGCTCGAAAAAACTGTTTATCTGGCCCACAAAGTGTTTGGACCAATGAGAAGCTGCTGTTTGTGGACAAGTCTGTCCACAAACTCGCTCTCTAAATGCACACCATTGCCTCAAAAGCAAGCACTTAAAGAAACCTCTTGAGAAAGAAAAAAAAGTGAAACTCTGGAATTCCCATTCCTCCAAACGAGTTTCTGAATGCCAAATATCCTTTTCTTATAAATAAATACAAAGAAAGTCGATATAGTATGATATCAATAGAGATAAGAGAAAGATGGATTACCTTATAACAAATTATATGTGCCATGGGAACCCCTTGATTACCATTTTGTGCAAGGAGAGAAAAATCCCCTACAAGATCTAAAACCTTGTGGCGGCAAGGTTCATCCTGGAATCGTAGAGGTGGATTTAACCATCCTTCCTTGGAACTGAATAAAAAAAATAGAAAATAAAAATCAATAGATAAATGATGAACAGAAAAAACAAGTTAGAGAAACCTACTGAGACTACAAATTATTCTTGTCATCATATTTCCAAACCAAATGATCATGTAAGAAGAATGTAACATCTGGGAGAGTGAATCAAGTTACAATAGCATGAAATGGAGCAACTAACCTACAAACCATGGCGTTTTCTGTAGAACCACCTTGAATAAATCCAGCATTATACATTTGCTCCACCTTCATGAATATTTATACATGCACATTAAAGAACAGTCTTAGAAAGTTAGAATGAGTTTCAATAAAAAAATGAATGAGAAATTACTCATTACTTGATAACTCAATTCAAAATGTAGTCTTTTATTGATAACTCATAACAGACAAAATGTAATCTTTTATCGTTATAAATTACCACCATATCGTGGTAACTTATATATGCAAATTATGCAGTGAATGCAGATCTCAAGTTCTCAACACAGAAAAATGTTCCACGTGATTATGCAAAGCTAAAATTAGCTCTTCATTATATTTTGGGCAGAAACTACTAAAACTGTCAATGGAAACAGTGTTACCCATGTATGCAAGAAAAGTATTCCAGGCATCGTTATGCCATTTACACTTAAAACAGGAATCATAAATCCTATCGGTGGAGGTGAGTTAGAAGTAAACCTCTTCATGTATGCAGAAAGTTCTTGAAGGAGAGATTTCCTTCAAATAGGAAAAATCGTCTAGGGGGACAGACGAAAACCATTGGCAACCAATAGCCGGCACCTGCGAAAAAATGAAAGAGGTTACTATATTTGGATCTGACCGAACATTAACTTACATTTTCATTTACTAGATAACTGCAAGCAGTAGTGGGGGCGTGAGCGGAGGGTGGAGAAGAGAGAGGGAGAGATGGGTTTGTGGGTGGGGAGAAAGAGAGAGTTGGAGAGTGAAGGAGGGAGAGAGAGAAGGAAGGCAAAAGATTGAGGACAGACAGACAGACAGACAGAAACCTACCAGATTACATTTTGGGCCACATACCCCTCACCCCTTCTGCTCACTTGATTACTACATAAGCTGCAGAATGGGTAGCTTCTAATAGTGAACAACTCACAGAAAATGTGACTTGCATATCAAAAGTCCTAATGTGAACTAGAAAAAATAAAAGTGGCATTACCTGTAATATATTGAATGCATAACATATGAAAAAGAGGTGTAGTGATGTATAACTTGAGAAGGGAAGGGATATAAATTTTACCTGTGGGAAGTTGATTCCATAAGTAATTTGAACCTTTGGAGACGGAATGGCAGTTATAAAAGAATCATTTGTCCTGACATGCACAGTTTGATGAAGAAATGGTGCTAATTTGTCCATGGTATTGCCATTGTGATCCTTTGCCTGAGAGATTCCAACTCGCTCTATTGCCTCGACCCATTCCTTTGCTGACCCGTCTAACAGAGGAACCTATGATCGATCACAGGCAAACAAAATAAAGGCGAATTCAAAGTTAGAATCCAGTTATTTACAAGTTATTGATGGTGGAAGAGTATAATGAGATACCTCATGAGGTCAACCCCAAGGACTTGAATTTGGCAATTATCGACCCCAGTGGCCTCTAAAGCGGAAAGTAAGTGCTCGACGGTCCGAACCACCCTGGCTCCGTCTCTGCTCAAAGTAGTGCAAAGAGTTGTGTCGGTGACAAAATGGATGGAGGCAGGAATAGTTTTCAAGTGGTCATCGTCGCCACAAATGAAGAACCTGCCTTGGCCAGCTAAGGCGGGAAACAGCTTAACAGTGGAAGTTACGCCGGAATGAAGAGTGGTACCCGACTTGTGGATTTCAGATGCTAGGGTTTGCTGAAGCTTACCAGTCTGCCAATAAAATAAAAGAAAGATTCGTTCTTTCGATCATTCTAGTTATTACTTAATTAATATAATATATGCCCATTGATTGATTGATTGATTGATTACCGGTTTCCATGAGAATAGAGAAGGTGAAGAAGGTCGCAGCGAGTGTAGGAATCGCACGGATTTATGATAATAATAAGTCATATCTCGATTTTAGTCGAACAAAAGCGATTCTATTTGACTTAACAAAGTGAAAGGATATTCTGACGAATACTGAGTAGCGTAAAATGCGAATAAACTTTCGAGGTAATGCCCCATCTTATTTTTTCTCCTAAAATGCAATAGCCAATACATCACAGAAACAACCAGCGCACACCTCTTTCTTTCTTCTTGTTATCAGCAAGGTACCCCTAACCTGTTAATCTTCAATAATTTTCCATTTTATTACTATCCATTTAGGGTTATCATCAAAAGATAGCGCATGGCTTGGTTGTCTGAAATAAAATTCAAAAAATTCCAAACTTGTCAAATATAGAAATAAAATTTCGTAAACGGTTTATTTTCACCAGAATATGGCAAATTTAGAAAGGATTTTTTTTATTATTTTCAATGTATTAGTTAAAGATCATATCTACCAATCAATGTAATAATCCAAACTTATAAATGTGATTTTGAGTTTGGAATATCAAGATTTAATTCATGCAGTCGTTTATTTTACTTGAGTTAGAATAAAACACTCACTCTCAATTTTCTAGAATTAGGTTAATTTTTTCTTTAGAAAAAAAAATGAAACTGTCGAATTTAGCCCCCTTGAAAATATTTTATCTGGTACTGTTTCGTTCTCTCGACCCAAAATTTTAAAACAAGACAGAATCGAGAATATGGTTAGCAAATGATTGGTGGAATATGATTTCACTTACTAATGTACCATCTAATTTGCAGTTGGCAATGTTTTCTGAAACCAGACAGGCAGACAGCACCAATATGAAAAACATCAAAGGGTCACTAGATTAGATACTTTTCTCGTTTTGAAACACTTAAGCTGCCCTATTTTCTTCTTCCGTTCAAATTCTTTGTGCAATTTGATCATATATTCTCACTAGCGATTGCAATAAAGTTGTCATACGAAGTTTGAGAGAGATAAGACTGCAATAACTCCAATAAGTGAGCAATCATTCTCCAGAGACGATAATATATCCTTCCTCCAAGTAACAACTACCAATATAACCTTTTGAAACAAAAATTCATTTGGAATAAACTTTGGTTGCATTCAGGCTTTTTGCTTAAACAGTTTAAAGAAACACATCTCTGACATAAGGAGGATACCTAAAAAGATTTCATGTTCTCTCCTCCAACGGATACCAATTTTTAGTGTTGGTATTGGGCATTGCTTTTAGTTGTACATAGGAGTTTGAACTAGTGTCCATAGTTGTAAAATATTTTTTTCTCATACCGAATGATCATGAAGAACTAGTCTACAGGGAAACAAATGAACATTCGTCCATCTGGGATACTTCTTAAATTATGCTTAATTTTTCCACTTGAAGAAGCCAAGGTTGAGAAATCCATTGCTGATGAATTTGGTTTTCAAAAATAATGAAAGAGCAAGAAGCAGTGTGTTTGAATAACGGGAAAAAGGTTTACCTCTTAGGCTTTGACATTCTGATAAATTCTACACCTATGGGAATTGTAAACTCTCCAATGGTCAATGCTTTTGTGGAAGTCAGAAAATCATCTAGCACATCGAATTTGCAGGACCAGGAGACCAGTGACTCCTCATCCATCCTCACTACTTTGAAATGGAGTTTAAAACCTGATTTACAGGCTCTTTCAGCCGCAGCCATTGCTAGACCAATCTTTGATGGCTTGCCAAAGCCGATTAATACTCGGAGGAACAAAGCTGCCCTTGACTAGATCAGTCCCATGCCATGTGAAGCACATATGCTTACTATTTCAGGATATAATGGCTTACACTAAGCATTGTTCTTACTGTTGGTTCAATTGCTCTATAAGGAAGTGGAAAAATGATGGAAACTCCAGGAATGAGAAAACATAAACGCCTATTTTTTTTTTGGCAGCCGGGCCAATTCATAGGGACTTGGAAGAATCTGCAAGTATATAGGTAGGATGTAAATGTGTTTAACTTATTTGCATTTGTGTTTTGTAGCTAGCGTCATTAACACTTGGTGAGTTTTAGATCTGCATGAGTAAAATTGTTGCAGTTTGGAATAAAGTTAAAAACGATTCCCCTAATTGAATCTTTGTACAGACTGTTTATATAGGTTAGCAAGTGCTTAAGCAGTACCTATATCTCTTTTCAAATAGTATGGCCTAAATAGTTCAGGATGCTTCATTCCACTTACATTCCAATCTGAACTAACAAAATCATGAAGAACTTGAAACAAATATTCGTCCATCTAAATATGTTTTTTCCACGCCTAATCCATTAAAAAATGGAGCAAGCAGTTGAATGTACCGCTTTGACATTTCGATAAAATACTTCTATTACTTCTAATGCCTGATATAGTGCTCATAGACGAAGCCTTTTTCTTTTGTTTTTGCATGAAACTAAAACGGTAACGCGAATATACTGAGCTAATACGGCTTTAAAAGATAAACGTACTCAGCAGTCAAATGAGAAGGATATATTAAAATCTTAACACAGAGACACTAACATAAGGGTACCCCTAGCTAACATAATATTGCAAGCCTGAGGATACTAGACGTCTAGACTCTAGATGTATATTCAGAGACACTAACATAAAGATATGTTAAATGCATATTGAAGGAGCCATAGCCCATATGAAGCATGATATGATGATGATCTGATAACTTTTGTCACAACTACAACCAACTACTCAAAACGTTTGGTCATCTCTCATCATCAGTAATCGTATAATGCTGGTCGCCTTTTCCGTTTTTACTTTAGTTTATGTATTCATTAGTCGCAATGGATTAATTAGAGATATTAAAGAAGAAGCCACGAGCCCACGAAAGCTTTATTGGAGCTTGTATTATGTCCTGAAGTTGTTTGCTTGTATAGTAACAACAATAAAATAGGTCGATGATGAATGATATTGCTCGACTATAAATGTTGAATGGTGATCGACAAATATGATTCATCAATTCAATATTAGTTACAACCAAATACTAACCTACAATGACAAGACAAAAGATGGAATGTCTTTTACGTACCTCAGCTCACAGGGTCAGTAAAAATTTATTAAAATGAGGCCTCACTTCACATGAAAGTATGGAATATTAATCATCTACCAATGCCATATGAGTGTACAATATGAGTTAATGAACTTTGACATTAACATAGTCATTTCTTTCATGCACAAAAACACCAAATAAAAAATATATGATGAACTCTGATAATTAATTAAGGATGTAATTAAATTTATCAAAAATTCAAAATCTTCGAACTATATATTTCACAGATAGTAGAAATATAGTAATTAAATACAGTATTATGAACACCTAAGTACGAACATACGCCTTCGAAGATCGCCATTATTGCAACCAACCTAACCATATAGCAAAGTCACATATGCATGTTTGCTCGGCTATGTAAATTATATATTAGCACCAAAAATCGTAATTTGATGTTGAACAAAAAGAGAAAGAGAATGAACGATGTGGAGATCCTCAAAAGTGAAAATAGATTTAAATGAGAAGAATATTGAATTGAAGAATTGTAGGAGTTGAAATAGAAAAGCATCTAGGCTTTTAGAGATTTGATAATTGAAAATTGATTCATTTAAACTACGTACAATTAATGTGATGAGGAGACTTAGGTACCCTTGCACAATATATAGTGCCTCCATGTTTGCTTAATATAAATTATCCTCAGCAAAAAAAAAAAAAAAACTAAACTAAACTAACTAAAACTAAACTACAATTGACTTCTTTATATTTATGCAGATAATTAAGTTTTATACTTGATAATCAAGAAACTTAAAATTTTAATAATTAAACTCATATATAATAGAAAATATTAAATTCCCAATTAACAATATTTTTAATTATTAAAACTATAATCATTGGCACAAGTAGTGAAAACAATCTTAGCACAAGCAGAAGTAATCCTGGCACAAGAAATAGGGGTTATAAACCCTACATCACCATTATTGTTCAATTCCTAATCATTTTTAGGCCAAGGGAACAAATTAAAGAATTGTTGTATTTTCCAATTTCATTTCATAATGTACAAGAACGTCTCCTATGGATCAGATGCCTTAGTTGGTCAATGAGTTGCTAAGAACATTTCTAGTATGGACATCTAGAACAATAACGGTCTGTCTTAGCTTGCATGTCTTTTTCTGGTATGAGGGTTGTTTGAGACTTTGGGTTGGTTGCTCACTTGTTTTGCGTTAGGTTTATTTTATGGTATATTTTTATTTATTTTTTGTTTTCATTTAAGTGGAAATTTTATTGATAATGAATTTTACAAATAATTAAAATAAACGTACATCAAATCTTTTTTGAATGACAAATCATATTCTCCTAAATACAAACTCGTTAGAATTGGCCAGCTGCCATTACATTACTATCCATTTTATAGTATACGAACTTAGACTTCCATAAAATAGCCTTTATTTTTTATTCTTTACAAATACAATATGACAATATGTCATATACTACACATTTTGATAAGTTAATAGTTCAGCATTATGTTCATAGACAAATTTGAGTTTTGGGCTCCATTTACTTATAGCGGGCTGAATTCTGAATTTTGAATTTTGTAGGGGTGGTCTTCATAAAATTTGTCTCCTCCACAGTCCACAAGTGTCATAGATATTTTGTCATAAATACTATAATATATTAATGTTGATCTCGTATTATTTGTTTCTTTTTTGTTGGCATTATAGATGATATCCTAAACTGCCCTGGCCACCCTGGCCAACTACTTAAGTTGTTGTTTCAAAGCTCAAAGGATTAAGATCGAGCTTCCCCGCAAGCATAATTTTCCATATTGTATTTGTGCAATAAAAAACAACTCAAGAAGGGAAGCCAAGTCATTCCCCCAGATAGGGAAAAGATTGGAATTCATTCCATATTGGCTCCATGATAATAATATTTTATGATTGTTAGAAGAGAATTCATAATCATTTCCCTCAGAGTAATTATAAGATTTATAAGTAATTCCTTTAAGATTTATGCTTAAAAAGAAAAATTGTTAAAATTGATGCACAACCATCCATGATGGTGTTACAAGAAAGACAATCAGCTAGAAGGTTGGTTGCAGCCTTTCTACATGTATATTATAGATTAAGAATGTTCAATCGTATGAATGTGACTAGTTTCTTAGAGTTGGTCAATTAGTATGAGATAGAATTAGTATTAGTTCATGAATATAAAGTGTTAATAAAGCCTAATTATGGCTATAAAAAAATATATATATTTGTTTTTGCACGTTTTGACAGCTGGATCTAATGAATTTGTATTTAGAAAAATAGAAATTAGTTCTAATGAATTTGTATTTAGAAAAATAGAATTTACCGTTTATAAAAGACTCACAAGACACGCTTGTATTAATTATTTGTAAAACTTGTTATCGATTTAATCGTTATAAATATAATTTCCACTTTTAAAAAAAATAAAAATGACTGAAAATTTGTATTATTATTGAAATTTAATTAAGGTTTCAATGCCCAAATAATTGAGATCCAACGATTCTGGAATTGAAACATGTCGTATATTCATTTCGTAATAATGATGTATACTTAGGGAGGGACTAGCTGTTTTTGGGTTTCAATTAACGAATTACTCTTTTCCCCAAGGCAGTAGTTGAAAATCCAGATATAATTTTGGCTAAAAGTGGAAGAAGATGTCAAGATTGGATGCCATACGCCCATACCCGAAAGGAACAGGGTTGACTTTGGTTGCTTGGGCATTTACATAAGAGACATGAGTACGTGTGGGTGTGAAAAGTTGGAGTAATCTGGAAATGGAAAAGGAAGTTGGGGTCGTTTTAGTCAAAAAGGAGACGAGGATCTAATAGAAGATATGTCCATACGGGTGACGACAAGTCAGCTCGTATACATCGGGAAATGGAACCCGGTGGTGAATGATGTTGAGAAAAGTCCGGTTGGCAACTGGCAATGAAAGAGCCGTAGCCTATTAATGGCGCACAAAAGAAAAACTGACTGTATACTGGTATCTATTACTTCAATATATATATACTTGTATAACCACCCACCCACCCCCAACTCTCTATATCCACACTCACCACTACTACTACTACTACAATACTACTACTGCTATACTAGTCTACATTACATTACATTCAGTATGAGAGTGTGTATGTATTGTTGAGGAGAGAGAAAAATCCAGTCCAGCCTCGAAGGGAGAAAGAGGAGTAGTACTAGTCTTGTTTAGTTGTTGAAGCAGGCAGGCAGTTGCAGTTAGAAAGAGAGCTTTAAATCCGTCGGTCACTTGTCTGTCTTCTCTCTTTTTCTTTCTTTTAGAAGGGCAAGCAAAGAGAAGGTGTGATGGTCTAATAACCAAAAACATATATATCTTCTGGAGGCCGGGTGCGTTGGAATAATATTGGGCTTGGGATCAAAAGATATATTGAGAGAGAGAGCGTGCGAGAAGGCTTTAATTGGAGTGTGATTCTGTTACCAAATTAGCTCCGTTGTCTCTCTCTCTCTCTCATCCTGATTGATGCCTCCCGTATCTCTTGTTCCCGGCCGTTTCTCCTTTCCATATCAGCTCCTTTATCACCCTTGTATTCATCATTAACTCCGGCCTTCTTGTCCCACTACTACTACTAGCCAAATTTTTTATAACACCAACAACAAGCATGCATTTCCAACAAACAAGCACCAGCCCCTTTTCTTCTTTCCAGCAGTTAATTTAAGTTTTCACTTTGGATGAGAGGACAATTAAGTAGCTGTTGGGGTAGTTCAAGAGTTTTTGAAAAATAAAAAAGGCCAGAAGCAGCAAGAAACGAGATGGATTCTGGAAGTGGAGGAGGTGCTGGGTCTGGGGATGACCAAGATGTTTCTGACCTCCAACACAACAGAAAGAAGAAGCGCTACCACCGTCACACTGCTCGTCAGATTCAGGAGCTTGAAAGGTATCTTCTTGTCCCCTTTCTTGTTTGGTGTGTCACTGCTGATAGCTAGATTTCACATATTATTAAACTAAACACACTTTCCTGTGCGCACTCAAAACGACTTTTATCCCTTTTTCCCTTTCTGTTTTTAGTTATTTTGACCTCTGATTAGCTTCTCCCTTTTGGCCATTTATCTTTTTGTTTTCTTCTCTCTTTTCCCCTCCTTTTTGAGTGTTGTTTGAAACTTAAAAAAGGACTGTTTTTTCTGTTTCTTTCATTCAACTGGTTGGTAATGGATTGGATTGTGTCGGTCACTGATGTTTATGTTGTTGATGTTTCTCGTCTTGAACTAAAGAATGTTCAAGGAATGTCCACACCCAGACGAGAAGCAGAGGTTGCAGTTAAGCAGAGATTTGGGGCTGGAACCTCGCCAGATCAAGTTCTGGTTCCAAAACAGGAGGACGCAGATGAAGGTAATTCCATCACTCCTCCTGTGTTATATCTTTCCTTTAGGCCACAGGACCCCCATTGTTCTTTTACCTTTTTTTTTTTTCCACCAACTTCTTCATCTCTATGATGCTGCTTTAGGCACAACACGAACGTGCAGATAACTGTGCACTTCGGTCTGAGAACGATAAGATCCGGTGTGAGAACATTGCAATTAGAGAGGCTCTAAAAAATGTTATCTGCCCATCTTGCGGTGGTCCACCCATGGCCGAAGATATGTACTTTGATGAACAAAAACTGCGAATGGAAAATGCCCGACTGAAAGAAGAGGTATAATTTTAAATGAAACTAGTTCTTCTTCATTTCCATCTTCTCTTTGTAATTTGCTTATTCATTTTTTTATGGATGTCTATTGCAGCTTGACAGAGTATCTAGCATTGCTGCTAAGTACATTGGAAGACCTATTACACAACTCCCTCCAATTCAGCCTCTTTCCGCTACTTCATTGGACTTATCTATGGGGAGTTTTGGGGCTCAGGGCATCTCTGGACCTTCTCTCGATCTTGATCTTCTTCCTGGAAGCTCCTCTTCCATCCCTACATTGCCATTACAGATGTCCGGCATCTCTGAGATGGATAAATCACTGATGGCTGAGTGTGCTTCCAATGCCATGGATGAATTGATACGCCTTGTACAGGCGGGTGAACCCTTGTGGATGAGGTCTCCAGTTGATGGGAGGGATGTTCTTAATCTTGAAAATTATGAGAGAATCTTTCCCAGCATGAATCAATTGAAAAATCCAGATGTTCGAATAGAGGCATCAAGAGACTCTGGTGTGGTTATTATGAACGGATTGGCACTGGTTGACATGTTTATGGATCCTGTGAGCATTGTTCCTTTTCCTCATTAATCTTGGTTACTAGTGTCTGTTTTCTTACTGTTTCTTAATTGGTACCAATTTCATTGCAGAATAAATGGGTAGAGCTTTTTCCTACAATAGTGTTGAAGGCTAAGATAATTGAAGTACTAGCATCTGGCATGACAGGCAATCGTAGTGGATCCTTGCAACTGGTAATCACCTATATCTTCATTCAACATGTGAATCGTAGTTTGACAGAATTGTTCTAAATAGAAGTCTCTATGCACAGATGTACGAAGAATTACAGGTGCTTTCACCTTTGGTATCAACTCGAGAATTCTACTTCCTTCGGTACTGCCAACAACTAGAGCAAGGATTATGGGCGATATCAGATGTGTCGTTTGATATATCTCGACAAAATCAGTTTTCGTCACCTCACTCTCGAAGGCTTCCATCTGGTTGCTTGATTCAAGACATGCCCAATGGATACTCTAAGGTGATTGAATCAATAACATGCACCCAATTTTCAGTTGATTTCTTCTTCCTAAATAAGGCCACCTCTTATTATCTCATATCTGGAGGAATACTTTGATAGGTCACTTGGGCAGAACATGTGGAGGTTGAAGAGAAAACACCGAGCCATCGTCTTTACAGGGAAGTTGTTAACAGTGGTATGGCATTCGGAGCAGAGAGGTGGCTTGCTACATTGCAGAGGATGTGCGAGCGATTTGCTTCTCTGATGGTGACTGGGGCTTCTACGCGGGATCTTGGAGGAGGTGTGTATTAGAATTATCTTTGAACCTTTGGTACTTTTAGCACCTTATCATGCGCTTTGTTGGTTGCCTCAGTCTGTTCTTACATTATTTCAAATGATGTTTAGTTATTCCCTCACGGATGGTAGACGAAGCATGATGAAGCTCTCACAAAGGATGATTAACAATTTCTGTGCGAGCATAAGTGCTTCAAATGGCCACAGATGGACTACCCTTTCTGGTCTGAATGATGTCGGGGTCCGAGTGACAGTTCACAAGAGCACAGATCCTGGGCAACCCAATGGTGTGGTTCTTAGTGCTGCAACTTCCATATGGCTGCCTGTATCTTCACAGAATGTATTCAACTTCTTCAGAGACGAGAGGTCTCGTTCTCAGGTATTCTATGAACATTTAGTGTTGGATCACTTTTATCTAGGGACCAAATAGAAAAGTGAACTAAGTACTTGGTTTTCTTTTCTATTTTGATCAGTGGGATGTTCTCTCCAATGGTAATTCGGTACAAGAGGTTGCTCATATTGCAAATGGATCACATCCTGGAAATAGTATATCAGTTCTTCGAGTAAGTCTTCTTTCTGACTTGAATTATATCTATCAGTATCCAGATTAGTTAGTCCTTTCATCACAAGTACATTTTCTTACAGGCATTAAATGCAAGTCATAACATGTTGATTCTCCAAGAGAGCTGTACAGACTCATCGGGAGCATCACTTGTCGTCTATGCCACCGTCGATCTTCCAGCTATCAACATAGCAATGAGTGGTGAAGACCCTTCGTTCATCCCTTTGCTCCCTTCGGGGTTTGCCATTTTGCCAGATGGTCGACCAGACCAAGGTACAGCAGGCACTTCAACGAGCTCTACAGTAAGCAGGTCAGGAGGATCACTTGTGACGGTGGCGTTTCAGATACTAGTGAGTAGCTTGCCATCAGCAAAACTCAGTTTGGAGTCGGTGAATACAGTTAACAACCTCATCAGCACCACTGTCCAGCAAATAAAGGCTGCCTTGAATTGCACTGGTTCTTGATGATTTACTACTTCAGCTGCATGGCTGCACTCACCACAACAATCTTTAAATATAGGGATCAGAACAACTCATTGACTCTTGTTGGTGGCATTTAATGGTGAAAGATGGATTTTGGAGGTGGGTTGTTGGTTCTGATTTTACTTGGTTGGTCAGTATTGAATGCCCTCATCAAGAGCTGAAGTTGCTTAACTCATCTGCTGCTGCATTGGCTACTCCAAGTTTTATAGCAACTCCCTAGAGTATTTTTTTTTTCTTTTTGGCTTTTAAACAAATAGGATTCCTTTCATTCAGTCATTTTGGAAACCAAAAAGGGTCTTTAAAGAGGGAGTCAAGAACGCACCATAGCCAGTGTTTCCTTGCTGTGTGGATTCATCATCACTTAGCAAGGGTAATGGTTCGGGCATTGACTTCTGTTTTGAGGGACTTTTGTTTCGATTACATTCATGAATAATCTATCAATCTACCTATCTATGATGCTGTGTTTATGTGGCTTATTTCATTTATTTGTCTCAAAGTTGGTTTGTTTGTTACAGACTTACAGTGATGTCTTTAATATCTTTCTTAATCACACGTGGCTGTCTCATTATTTATTGGGTTGGAAGGGAAGGAAGTATGGCCATCATCGACGGGTTAAATATTGTCAGATAAGCAGCGTTGGGTGTATGGACCCATTGTCTATTTATAACATGTTATTGATTATGATTGTTGTTTGTGATCAATCTAACTATACGCATTCAATTTTGACAATCATATATTCATACTGCATCCCGCACATCTGAGTGTTGGACCCTTTCTCCCCCTTTACAGATACTAACATTCAAGAAGGTTTATTAAACTGGCCTTAATTGACACGTACAGCCGTCCTTAGAGCAAGTCTAATGGAGAGCTGCTAAAACCTAAAAGGTGCCACATAGATCTTTTAGTTTGTCCAGCCAAATTTGTAACCCCAAAATCAAAAAACTAATCCAATCGTGTTTTTGTTTTGAAGTGCTAAATGATACAGATATAGTTTTTGCCGTCTGTCCATTATTTTGTAACTTAAGTTGAATTTTTTTTGGACGGATATCACAGTTTCTTCCGTCCGTCGAAATTTAACACACGAACGGCAGAAATTATGTCGTTTGTCTCCCGAATTTATTATAACAGCTGCTAGAGAAGGTCTTAACTTTAGCTGGGTTTTACTCCTTCCAAATTTAAAACCCTTTTAGCAGCACATTGAATGACATTTTTGTGGTTGGGGTGCTATATTTGCCTTTAGCAGCCCATATAGCCCCCATTATACTTCTCTTACATATTAACCACGGAGTATTCAAATTTCAAACTGGTGTCTAATAAATTGTTGTCAAGTGTATGATCCTGGTGTCTATGGGATTGTTATGACTTTATTATCCACAACCCATTGGACAGAAGTCCTTCATATATTCCTTAGAATGATGGGTGATCTGATATCGAGGCTCAATGACTTTCAGTTCTCCCAAATATGACTGTCTCCCATGAATACCTTCGCTGCTTAGAGTTAGTACAGACTACAGACCACACACCATACATATGAAGTAGCGTTGATAGAGGATGTGCATGCAGTTTCATCTATGCCCAGTATATTCACTTCTTACGTTGCCCAAGACAGTAATGAGGGCAACAGACAGCACAACTTCGACATATATCCACCATGACATTTTAACCAGTATTATATTACATAGATGATAGATGGATCCATTGCCACTATAGAATTCGATATTATGCGATACTATAGTCACTAAAACATACTGCGACCCATTGTGTACCATTACAAAAGGTCAAATAAGTCAAATCACAACAGTCAACAGGCCACACTGAAGGGCTTGTCTCCAGTTGCGTTGAATATGATACAAAATCTTACATACACAAGACGGTCTCCTACACTATGGAAAACTGAGCAAATGATAATATGGTCGTAGCGATGGGTTATGCAACACAACCCAGAAATAAAAGACCCTCAAACGCTTCGTCTCCTTAACAAACAGAAGCCAAACAAAATGGCCTAGGATCAATGTTGAGTTCTTATAAAAAAATTTGGGCATAACATTACAAGCTACAATACTATAGAAGATCAAATACATATAATACAATATCTAGTAATGACTCAGAAAAGTTTGTTTCTCAGCTTTGAAGCCCCCTTGAAATATTTGGAAACTTAATCTGTTTTTTAGTTCATAAAACGATAAAATTTCAGATCTTAACCATTCTTCAGGCTCAACATAGCTTATTTTTGTGAATGGCTCCGAAGGACAAACCCTTCATGACTACATAAAATGACCTGCGACAACATTACAATTAAATACCATAAATGGAATTTTTCGCTATGCTTATGTTTTCTAAACACCATTTTGTAAAATAAGTACGGGAGCAATTCCTCTCAAAAACATCCAGGAACAGGTGAAGGAATTTTCTGCAAGCAGTATGAGTCGCTTCACACGGAATCACAAGAGTAAGAATAATACATACACACCACAAGGAATCACTTCCAAATATTCAGCGATAACCTCATGAATCATCGTGATCTGTGGATTTTGGAGCAAATCTTTTCAACAAGCAACAGATAAAAAACCTGTTTCAGGAAAAATTCGACTTAGATTCCAACTAGATGTTAAAACCATGCATATGAACCATTGAGCAATTGAAGACAATACGGTCTCCTGTCCAAGATACTCGGTCATGATAACAATTGATTTAGTTCAAGTGAGCAATTATAAATGGATTCGTATACAGATATTTTAAATGGACTCGTATCATGATAACAATTGAGCAATTATAAAAGGACAATCAAGAAATGACATGATCCTTCATGCGCAGCAATACCCTACCACAGCCCAACTACAAAGTAGTTTCTAATCACCAAGTAATAACAAAAAAAGCTTGATGATATCTTGCCACTCTTGAACGACATGCTGGGAGTATGAAACGAAGATCTAAAACCTTCTAATCCGTCTGGATCTAAAGTACCATGCTTAAACCACTCGTGGAAAAATTGAACGAAATAACAAAAAATAACAAACATAGTACTATATATATACCTTACAGACCATGTAATTCAGGAAGAGGATTGCTAAGGAGCTAGCCGTCTAAGGATGTCACAGGGAGCAATACATACAAAAGACAAGGTTTTTCTGGGTGCTCACATTTTGGAAATCTGAAAAAAAAAAAAAAAATTCTGCCTAGGGTAAAATCTTGCATTTGGAGTGGCTCCTTAAAAAGGTAGCACCTTAGAGTTCCTCATTGAAGAAATCATCAAATTTTAGAAGTATTTAAGAACATGAAGCAATTTCTCCAAATAAAAGAAAACATGGCTTGCACTATTGTTTAAATAATAGATAATAATTACATAACAACAAACTTGGTATACTTTTGTCCAAATAAATACACTTAAGAGTAATGTTCATAAACCTTAAAACTGAGAGAAGGTTTGGACACTATGCTTAATTTTTGTAGACTTGGAGGCAACACAAAATAGATTTGTTACCATTATCTAACATTCTTACTTTGCCATGTCCCACCAGCCACATGTGTAGCAGATATAAATGTCCAAAACTTTGAAAAAAATATCCAGATAACAGAAACATTTTCCAGAAGTTAAAAATAAGATCCAAACCCCAGCATCCTTAGTGAGAAACATCTTTCTCTTAAAGTGTACGAAAACAGCAACGTACCTATTTGGAGAGAACACTCATGAGATCACTAGGAGAATACTGTCCTATCACTGGCATGCCAGTTTTAGCATTCTCAAAGAAATCCAAATTGAGTTCTTGCTTCACTCCCCCTCCATCATTGTCCCCATACGTTTTCGCATGAGTTACGTGGCCTATTGATGATTCCAAATCCTCCACTGCAAATCGGCTGGGGACGGAATAACCTCTACCAACAAACCCAAGATCCCTACCCAGTTCTTGATCAGGTAAGTTATTTTTTTTTGAGGTATAGGAACCCTGAACACTGTACATATTTGGCCCTGACACCTGTCTAGCAGCACTGGAATTGATGGCAAAGTTCTGAGTTTGCCACCTTGTAACATTGTCAGCTCGACCTGAGCAAGATGATACTGATGAGGAGATGGAACTTGGAATGGAGTACCCATCTAGAACACCACCGCCTTTTGTGTCCACACAAGGAACTTGCCCAAGACCCACAGAGACATTATGTGATTGAGCAGAAAGAAAACTGTAGTCATTCAAGCTGCTGGTTGTTAAGGTGGAGCTCTGATTGAAGGGAGCAGAAATATTTCCTGCCTGAAAACTGGTCGGCGATTGTGAGGGGACCACAAGGCAAGAAGGTCGCACATTAATTGTATGGCTTAGTTCTGGTAGAACAGAGTGATGGTGTGTTGCTGTTGCTGTTGCTGTAGCATCTGCATCAACATGTTATTATTTTGAGCGCTCAACCCTTCGTGGTTGCCAGTAGACCCCACAGTAGTGAGGTTGTTAGGCTGCCATGTACTAATACCAGAAGGGATATCCTCATCAGATACACTGGATTGAGGAAATTGCTTGGATATGTGGGGTGGACATTTAGCAATAGGCTGTCCAAATGCCACACCACATTCACCAGGAATTGACTTTCCACCTTGCGAGGCTGCATGTATAAGAACGGCCTTGTCCATCACAGGTAAAACTAGAGTACCTGTTGGTCGACCAAAAACCTCAGCATGCAGAGCAGCTAGTGTTTCTGGAGGAATTTGACCAGAGGCAGCCAAAGCTTGGATATCGATTCCGCTTACTGAGCCATGTCTTCCAATTGATTCTCCAGTCCCATAATAGTTATTATAAATCCCACTCTGTTGTTGAGCTACTCCACTTAATCTCTTTAGGTATTGTCTGAATTTCTGTACGTTAAAATCAGCTTACAAATTAGCATAATGAGTTATATGATGAGCCATTACATTGCAAAACCAAATTCTTAAAACAAGAATGAACAGCAATGCAACAAATTTGGGGAGGTACAAGCTCATAGAAACTCTAATTCTACTCAAAGTTGCATTCAAGAGGCCATTTTTCCAAGCCAAAACTTGATATAAGGCCCATTAGGAGCTCTATAGAGGAAAAGAACAACAAAACAAAGGAATTATATTGCTCTACGACCTATACAGACATCATTTGCAACCCATTGTCCTCTTAACATGTAGAGCAACAAGTTCTGATTTCGGCCTTGGAAAAACTACTGAAACTCGCCAGCATGTGCAATCATATAATTTTTTGCATAGTTAAATTACATGGATAATACCTGCAAATGACTTGCAACGTTTTCTCTGCTTAGACCTGGAACATTCATCAATTCGAGGATTCGCTTCGGAACAGCTTCTGCATTCAAAGTGGAGAACATCGTCACTAATCAACAAATAAACAGAAAATCAAGGTTTCAACAAACACCTTCAAGGTAACTGGAAAATAGGACATGAAGAGGAAATATTTTCTCAAAGTTCATACTGTCAATTCCAAGTTGATTCACTGCAGTGACAAACTGTTGATGGAGCTCAACTGACCACACTACACGTGGTTTCTTAGACGTAGAAAGGTCGTCGTTTTCCAATTCTCCTTCATCTTCTTCTTCTTTAGCATCTTTCCTCTTCTTCTGAATTTTCCAGCTGCCATCGGTTCCTTCATTAGCAGATGAAGCATATTCAACATCATCACCAGCTCGTTTATGCCGATCAGTTTCCTCCATGCTAGCTGATTGTTCAGGATCTCTACTTCCACTCCACCTTTTTCTAACGACATGCTGCCATACATTTTTCAACTCTTCCAGTCTTACAGGCTTAATCAAATAATCACAGGCTCCATGTTTAACTCCTCTCATTACCGCACTTGTCCTCCCGTCAGCAGACATCACTGCAAAAAGAAAGTTTGAATTCGTGTATAAAGTGCAAGAGCCGACATCTTAATAATAGGAAATGGTACTCACTGATAACAGGAAGGTCCATTTCCAGTCCAACGTGTTCAAGGAGTTTGAATCCGTCCATATCAGGCATATGAACATCGCTTATTACTAAATCGAAACAACCTTTCCTTTCTCGGAGAAGATTCAAGGCAACAGTTGCCTGACAGCAAGTTGTAACTGCAACCCAAGTAGAATGAATTTGACATTAACCAAGGAAAGTAGACAGAATCTTCAGGTATTCAACAATTAATTGGGGAAAGGAACAAGTAAAATTGGAGGGCATGGATACCGTGATAGGAGCATTTGCGGAGCATCTGCTCCAATATCCTCAAGCAAGTGGTGTCATCGTCCACTACAAGAACCCTCAGCCCATTTGGGAGCTCATCTAAATTCTTCTTGTTATTATTATTAGTAGAGCAATATTGATCGCTGCTCGTCGTAGTAGTCATGGTGCTGGAAAACTGCTGCAATTTAGTTCCCATCATCATCCATATACGCGCACTCACTCGTCTTCTAAGTGAGTCAGTCAGATTTCCATATCCTCGAGATCTGCGTCGTCGGGGTGATTGATTGATTGATTGATTGACACAGAGAGGAGAATGTCCTACTAGGCTTCTACTACTCAGTGTATCCTGTTTGGCTGTTTGGGTAGCAGAGGGAGAAATTCGGAGACAAAGGAGTGGATGGGATACAAATGCAGACACGCAACGCCAAAGGGAGTCAAACGACAAAACCTTTATTAAAGTATTGCACCCCTATAAATTGGACTAGCACCCATTTCACCAATTCAACGGTACTAGCACCTTTCATTAAATACACAAAAAACACTAACGCAATCACCTGTCAAAAGGGTGCTAGTCCCATTTATCAGGGTGCCAATACCGCGCCCCTTAAACTATTGTTATTTCAACCATCAGCTTCCACTCCACATTATTAAACTAATTATATTGTATTTCCTATCACAAATTTTCATTCAACGGTTTTTAAAAAATGTTCCACCCCTTTAATAAGCACTTAAGCACTCAAACACAAGCGCCAATAATACCGTGGAGCGGAGCACCAATCCTATATCGTATAAGAAAGTATTAGAATCATATAGAAGTATGAGTTAGCGGTTCCTCTTTGATCCTTCCACAATATATCATCAGCATTGAAGATACCGTCACCGAGTAAATCACAAAACCTTTCTTTGAAGTACTTTCCTTTAGGGAAGTTTTTAAACTTTGTCTTGAGCATGTATTCTATGTTCGAAGGACTAATAGTTACGACTCCATGTGCCCCGCCCATCCACATATCTCGATAGTAAAATGAGCCACCGGACGTGATCAAAGCATTGGTAACCCAGCCATAGATGTTGTCGAGGTGTACGAGGAAGATTGGTATGATTCCCATCACATGCCACAACATCGGACCCTTGTTGCCGAATTTTTGTACCAAAGAACTGAAGACGAAAAGACCCAATAAAGCAAGTAATATATCATAAAGCTTTATGTGTTCAAGCAAATTGTTCATGCTGAAGACTGAGAGCTCCATTTTACATTTGTGTCTCAGATGGAAATATCAAAGTGGAATGGAACGTGTTGTGAACCAATAATCAAATGATGCATATATATGAACTAAACAAGATAGACAAAGTTCTTGGGTGCAGCGTACCACTTGTTTTGTTGATTGACTATTATACAATTCATCAATTCCTTAATAGCTCATTAAAAGACAGGTTTTAAGTTTTCCTCGACATCAATTACAGTAGGTATCATGCGCATGGATCATGTGCAGTGAGCTACCATGCTCAATCATCACATTTACTATGACTATAAGGTTGTCGCACAATATAAGCTAGTTTAACTTGCACTTGATGCAGTGCCGCCTTTTTCCGAAAATTCCATTTTTTTCAAAACCAAATTTGATACGTGATTTCAAAATCGATCCGATCCGATTTCCAATTATTTTACGAATTTTTAACATATGATTAGCCGTCAATATCATATATATAACAACTAAATCATAACCATGAATAAGTTACAAACCAAATAAATTCCATAAAGAAGTAGAACCTTCTCTCTCTCACACCTTCAAGAATTCAAGACAATTATTTTTTATTCGTATCTCTCTCTTTCATCTTTCTCTTTATTGAAATAATGCTTTAACATATTGAAAATATTTGCTAAATGAACTTAACGTCTAAGTTGTTTACTGTATACATTAAAAAGTTCAAAAATGATTGCTTAAATGAAAATACTAATCGGATAAAAATGGTTGCCATAAAAGACGTTTATGTGCCGCTGAACCACGTAACACTAAACATTCAAATATTCAACCGGTCATAAACTTTCCACTGGACCCAAACCCAAGCTAAAGTCGGTTTAAATATCAACAACCCGTACCCGACCCAATTACCTGCCCTATTTAAAAAAACACACCGGCTCCAAACAAAATAGAATTGACACCGAGGGTTTTTAGTAGTAGGTCTCATATTCTCTCACCAGTAAAAACAAACAAAATGTCAGTCGACCACACATAAAATAGCCGAGAACCACGCCCAGACCGAATCCTAGGCGATCTAGGTGGAGCCTTTAGCATGGGGTGCATCGGTGGCTCGATATTTCATTTCATTAAAGGTGCAAATAACTCTCCAATCGGTGACCGTATATTCGGTGGATTTCTTTTAACATTCAGAAGTTTTGTTAACAAATCAGACTTATATTTGGGATAGCTTTCATTTCTTCGCTCAGATATGGTCATCTCAACAAACTCATGAACAACCTGAATCGCCCTATTTAATTTCCTCTCTGACCCAATGTTGAAAAACTCCATGAGTTTCCGCATAAATGGAGACACTAGGAACTTAAATAAGGTAAACTCAGTAGCCTCTTCAAAGGCCTTAGTGAAAGGAATATCAGGCAGCAATGCATATATTGAAAATCAATGTTTTCAATAGAAGCATATCTTGAAAATCAATGTTTTTACCTGGTTTTACATACTTCTCAATTAGTTTTAACAACTCCTGGTGCGCCAAATTGTATATTGTTTGAAAAGAGAACTCAACAAACCGACTGCAATGCATCTCTAGAGGAGGAAGAGAATAGTGAAGGTGCAATGCATCTCTAGATGAGAAAGAGAATAGTGAAGGTTACGAGAGAGTTAAATATATATATCACAACCATGGCAAGTGGTTTGTACTTCTCTCATCAACTCCATGAAGGTTTATATTAAGGGTTTTTTTGTAAACGTGATTTTCAATCAGGATACTAAACTTATTGATAGATTTGGTATCGTGGCTACTTATAGACAAAGTACTCCTACCGATTGTATCTGGACCAAGCCTGATGGAGGCACATTCAAGCTCAATTTTGATGTTTCTGTGACAGATATCATGCTGGAACTAGAGGCACCATTCGAGATTGCAATGGAGATGTTATTTACTTAGGTTTGAGGTACTAGGTCAGTTTATATCAAGAATTGAAAGTCATCTATGATGGGTTACTAATTAGTTGTGAGATATTGCAAAAAAAAAGGCAGATCTTAGTTACTTCAGACTCTTTGAATGCAATTCATATTTTATTGGGCAAGAAAATAGCTCCTTGAAGCTAGACTCCAAGCCAGTGTGGGTGAGGACAAACCAAGTCATATGTATTTCAGATTTTAAGTAGACTTTCAAACTTGCCCTAAAAATACACTAATACACCAATAGAATTAATTTTCCTAATTGAGTACAACTCAAAGAGGGGGACTATATTTTCAATCAATAAAAAATATCTAGAAGAATTTGACTGTATCCGGGTCCAAAACCTCGTTGTTATACACATACGCTATGAGATATATGTATATATATTTTAGTTGCGTAGTACAGTTGTTGCAACTAGCTTTTCTCGGTTTCGGCAGATGGGAACTGGAGCATCAAATCACACGCATTCTCAGTCGTGAGTCGTGTGACACATACAAAAAATGAGAAATAGAGAAATAGAAATAATAAGTGCCTGTAGTTGGGCCCCAGGCCCGGGATGGAAGTCTAGTTTGGTTAGAGAGAGAGAGAGTTTTGGTCCAAAAGAAGAACGTACGAAGTGGCAAATTCCGTAAATAAAGAAAAAAAAAAGGCTGTTCGAAATTAAACAAGGTGGTCGTGAAAGAGAGACAGAGAGATTTAAAAAATATATTTCAGGTGGCACATTGATATTTATCCAGTTCCTGATCTGGATTATTTTCCCTAAAAAGGTAAAAAGGTAAAAAGGTAATGTTCCGATTCGAGCAGGAGAAGTTTCGGAAACGAAGCTTGTAGTGAATCCGACTTCCGAGGCGATATGGCCGATGCACTCACCTTAATTCCAGCATCGGTCCTTCGTAACCTCGCTGACAAGCTCTACGAGAAGCGCAAAAACGCTGCTCTCGAGGTAATCATTCTTTTTTTTTTTTTTTTTTGAAAATGAAAATGAAATGTTGTTGCTGATAACATAATATATATATATATAGATCGAAGGAATAGTTAAGCAACTCGCAGTTGCTGGAGATCACGATCGAATTACTGCAGTCATCAATCTGTTAACCACTGAATTCACTTACTCACCCCAGGCCAATCACCGAAAGGTCTCTCTCTCTCTCTCTCTCTCTCTTTATATATATATATATCAAATTTGATGAATATCAACTTAGACTTATTAATCTTTTTTTTTTTTTTACAGGGGGGATTAATTGGACTAGCTGCTGCAACTGTTGGTTTAACTATGGAAGCTGCTCAACATCTCGAGGTAATTTTGTACTACTATTATTATTATTAACTACTACTCCACATTTTCTTATCAATCACTTTGCCTGTCTCATCTTATCTACTCATAGCAAGGCCGCCCTCAGGCCCTAATTTTAAAATGTCTACATTTTTTTCAATACCTGCACCAAGAATGAAAAAACACTAGGCTTCGAGGCATTATGGGTTTTTAGCTGTTCAGCTTTTCTTCTTTAGGGGCATAACTGGATAAGTATACACCCGATACTGGCTTCTTACCTTTTGTGCTATATGTTTCTCTAATGGATACTTATCTGTCAAAGTTTGGGTTCCACTCAACATGCTGGCTTGGCAAATTAGAGATAAACTCTCATAGTCTTTAAGCCGACAACAAATTGCATTAGCTATGTTTCAGTCTCTTGCTTGAAGACAGCTATCCTAACGTGGAACTTTAGGAAGGAATATGGATCTCTAATAGCACTGCCAACTCTTTTTCATCTTAAATAGACCACACCCTTGAATACGGAATTCAGTTATTGGGTTGTCGACTTTGAGACACCACTCCAGGATCCATGATTAGTGCCTTCAAGTTTATTTTGTGAACACAGATGGATGGATCTTCTCTCTCTCTCTCCCTTCTAGATATTCAACATTAATGATTTGTATATTATGTTTCCTCTCAGCAAATTGTACCACCTGTTCTCAATTCCTTTTCTGACCAAGATAGCAGAGTTCGCTACTATGCTTGTGAAGCTCTATATAACATTGCAAAGGTGAGATTTTGTCAGCTGGCTCCTCTTGGCACTATGTTGAGGATTGCTGCATTCTGAGTATATATTGGTCCCAACCTGATCTTCCTTGTCGCTATGCAGGTTGTAAGAGGAGATTTCATTGTATTTTTCAATCAGATTTTTGATGCCCTATGTAAACTCTCAGCAGACTCAGATGCCAACGTGCAGAGTGCTGCTCATCTTTTGGATCGGCTTGTAAAGGTTGATAGCTTTCCTTCTTATTTAGGGTTTTGCAAATAATTTCTTCTTAGTTGATGTGCCAATATTGTGCTGAAAACATGTGTTTTGATGCTGCACAATGATGAACAGGATATTGTAACTGAAAGTGACCAATTCAGGTGCGAGATCTTTCCACTCAATTTTAAGGATTTTGCTTCGAGATAAGGAAGCAGTCAACTGTTTGTCTTTAATGTTTCAAAATTCGAAAACTTGGTTAATCGAATCCTTACTGTTGTTGTTCCCAGCATCGAGGAGTTTATACCACTGCTGAGGGAGCGAATGAATGTCCTAAATCCTTATGTTCGCCAGTTTTTGGTAGGGTGGATTACGGTGTTAGACAGTGTTCCTGATATTGACATGCTTGGTTTTCTTCCAGATTTTCTTGATGGTAAATATTTTAGTTACATTTAGGACAGAACTAAGAGTTGTTGTAGATGATTGTAATTCATAGTAATTTTCGATGCTATCAGGTTTGTTCAACATGTTAAGTGATTCTAGCCACGAGATACGGCAACAAGCTGATTCAGCACTATCTGAATTTTTGCAAGAAATCAAGAATTCACCAGTAAGATCTATGTTACACTACAAGCGTGCTACCATTATATTTATTGGTTATTGTTTGACTTTCAAGAATATTGATGTTAGTCCGGTGAGTTTTTTTGTCATATGGTGTATAATTATCTGATTTGAGTGCTTTTGCTTTGTAGTCTGTAGATTATGGTCGCATGGCT
This sequence comes from Coptis chinensis, assembly GCF_015680905.1. Classification (NCBI taxonomy): domain Eukaryota; kingdom Viridiplantae; phylum Streptophyta; class Magnoliopsida; order Ranunculales; family Ranunculaceae; genus Coptis; species Coptis chinensis. The sequence goes on along the minus strand of NW_028238125.1, from coordinate 50,951 downwards.
GAAATATTAGTACAAAGGGCAGGTTCTCCTGATGAATTCACCCGTCTGACGGCGATTACGTGGGTAAGGAGATTGACTTACTTGATCGAAGGAAATTTGTGTTTCTACCAGTCATCTTTTCCCATTGTCTTTTTCCCCACTTTAAATTGGATGTAGAAGAATATTTTTGTTTGTAATTCATCGACTGACATCACTACCTATTGCAGATAAATGAATTTGTGAAACTTGGTGGTGACCAGCTTGTTCCATATTATGCTGATATTCTCGGAGCCATATTGCCTTGTATCTCTGATAAAGAAGAAAAGATAAGAGTGGTAATTGATATTCTTTTGTTAGCCAATGATAATCCAATGCATGTGGTTATCTGACCACTACATGTCAGACAGTTTCCATCATTATTGTTCTTCTACTGAGAAATATGGAGATTATATTGTTTTTCATACAAACTTATAATTATTATAAATCATAATTTCTTCTGTATCCTTTTCTTTTTAAATCCATAAATTGTAAGTTGTTATTAAACATTGTAACTGATGTACAATGATGGTTGAAGTTGTTTTTTTCATCACTGTTGAGGTTAAAGAGACATTGTTTCTCTGGCATCGGGGAAGCAATTCATAGCATCTTAAAAGGGAGTGCTTTTACTTTTTCTCTGATGGTATTGAACTTTAAACAAAACTACGATTATAATTATTATCATTATTGTTGTTGTTGTTATAATTATCGTTATCATTATTATTATTACTATTATTATCGTCATCAATATTATTATTATCATTATTTTCATTATTAGTATTATTATCAATTTTTTGTTATCATAATTATAATTATTATTGCTATTGTTATTATTATCAATTTTTTGAAGATTCTAACTGTTGGAATTTATGTATTAGGTTGCTCGTGAAACCAACGAAGAGCTTCGTGCAATCAGGGCTGATCCTGCTGAGGGATTTGATGTTGGAGCTATCCTCTCCATTGCAAGGAGGTGCAGTTTTTGTCATCTGGGAAACCAGCTAGGTTTTAAAGGTTACTAATGTTTCTATGTTGTAAGGGTTAATGTAGCTCTTTGTCTTGTAAACGATCGACAAAGAGAGGAGAGGGTTACATGTGTTGTCCTGGTTTAGTTACATATTGACAGTTTGTCATAAATGAATCATTGCTTGCATTTAACGAAACTTAATTATGAATCGTTGGGCCATTTTTCTGTTGTTAGGCAACTATCTAGTGAATGGGAAGCCACTCGAATTGAAGCACTGCATTGGATTGGAACCCTTTTGGCAAGATATCGTGCTGAGGTAACTTTTGATCGCTTGAAGCTTCTTGTAAGCATGCTGTTATGAAGTGGGCGTTCTTGTGCTTATTGATATCTCCTCATTCCCGTTGTAAATTGATTCATTCAGAAGTTGCACTTGAAAAAAAAATATTCCTGTGATCTTTTACATGGGTAAAGTATCTACTATATTGAGAACATTATTTTTACTTTGTCAAATAGTTCTTGTGGAGAACTCTGTGAAGCAAATGATTATGGCTGATGTATGGTCTTAGGGAATATGCTGACCGAGGTGCATTGTCATGGAGTTCTTAATTGATGTTTCTTTATCTAGTAAAGAAGAAAAACATTGCGCATTAAAAAAATTAATGAAGAAAGTTGTCTAGCATATGGATTACCTTCTTTCAACAAGAATATTTGATTTTTACCAGAATGAATAGAGATATTTAAAAAATATATGAAGTGAGTATATGACTAAAGAGTCTTTACTTAATGAGATTTAACTTGAGTAGCTAGCCCATTACGTATGTGGGAATTTCAACTGCAATTAATACTTTTATAATTAATGTTCTAGAATAGCATTCAAGAAACCCCTACTTTATTACTTCAAAATGTAGTATGCCCCCAAAGGCCCAAATTGTATTTCTCTTTTCCACAGCTCATTGACCGTTATGTAAGTGTTTTCTTCTTTATATCCCACATTCATGGTCTTTGCGATGAATTTGTAGATTTCCCTCGTAAAATTGATGGGCTGTTATATTCATTTGATATGGTCCATCGTTATTTCAATGTGCTTTTTATGGAAGTCATGTTTTTCCTCCAATCTAGGATGACATTCTTTCTTTGAGCGGTAAAAAGAGAGGGTAGAAGGGGGGGGTGTGGGGGAGGTGAACAAGTAGTGCTTTAACGAGCAGCAAAAATACCTAATTGACTCTACATATGTTGGGATCTGCTTGGCTAAGAGTTGGTTTGGGACTTTTCCAACTGTTATCACCGACCCTTAATCCCATGACTTTTTGCTATATATAGCCCTTGTTTGGAGCTCATTTTCTCACCGAAGATCAAATTAATTTTTCACAGAATTCCAGTTTACACTTCTTGGTGCTTCACCTTCCCAAGCCAGACCTCTATTCTTGCTCATCTCTTGTATTTTTTTAAAGTCTTTATCACCCTTGAATAACAACTATAGTTCAAAATCCTGTCATCAGTCAAATTACAGATTTTTAAAATCTCAGCATATATCGCCAAGATGGTTGTGTTGGCAGATAAAATTTCCGAAGGGCAATATGGATTAAGGGATGCTGCTGATATTTCTAGAGCAAAAAAATCATCACAATATATTTGATATCAACATGTGAAAATGCGAGAGTTGGTCGCAAATTTTGCAATATTTTGTGGCCTATTTCATCATATATCTTCGTTAGATTGTTACATACTACATTGGTTGGATGCATGATTTTTAGTTTTCGTCTGGACAGCCTTACATGGTAGTTTTTTTATATATGTATGTTCTCTTGGATTAGGTCTTATCTGTCTTGGATGACATATTTGACACTCTTCTTAAAGCACTATCAGATCCATCTGACGAGGTAAGCACCCTTAATGTTATACTTTATTTTATTGATGGTCCTTGAGTGCTATTTACCCACCGTGAATAGAAATGCCAATGCGTTACTTGTAAATATTGTGTTTTTCGTAATGTTTAATCTTTGTACCATGTGATTTATTTAGTTACTTTTGTGTAGAATTAAAGTTTTGTGAGATGTCCGTTTATCTTGAAAATAAGATACTATAATTGGGCTAATTGTTGTACATACTACTTTTAAGGAATCTGAACCGTATCGAATTCTTATAACAAGTGGAAAGTGGAAACCTATAGACAATTAAAGGAACAATATTGGATCATGCTTCTCTTAAGAGAAAGAAAAAGATGTAAAATCTCTTTAGAGTTTCAAATACTGTCAAGAAGTATAAACTTCCGTAATTGTAGTAGTTCCTTCTGAATGGTCTATATTCAACCAAAACTTCACAAGAGGTCCATGGGACCTTTAAAAAGGGGAAAAGGAGAAGAGATTTTGATGATCAATAGATATCTTTACCATACTGTATGTATCATATGGTGTGTCATAAGATAAGATACACGATTGACTGACTTTTTTTCTATGATTTTGTTATAACTTCGACTTAAATTGTGTATTTTAAGACACAGACAGTTATGGTAAGATGTTTATAAGCTGAAAACATTTTTTTTTCCTTTTCTTTGAACTCTATTTGCTGAGGCTTTAAAGTTTTACTAATTCTGGAGATTCATGAAGATTAGGTAGTTATTGTAGTAATTATTTTCTTTAATTCTTCAGGTTACTTGAGTTTATACATTTTGTACCTGCCGTTGATTCTTTTGGTTTGTGCCTAGGCGCAATCAATCTGTTCCATTCATGTGTTAGAACTGCAAGCATGAACAACATCAAAGCATATCTGGCCTATGGCCAACTGCGCTATTCCGAGGGATATTGATATATCTAGTTTAAGTTTGGTATGACTGTTATAAGAAATGGATAGCATGGCCTCCTTCTTCGTAAGAGACGAAAATTCAGTTTAATCTCTCTGGACTGTGTAAGTTGGCCTGATATATAACTTGCGAGTTGTGGAGGCCCTATACAGTTTTCTTCTTTGTAAAAGTAAGATTGTAGCCATCAATTTGCGCTCAGGGATTGTGATTGCTTGTAAAGATAGTTTAGGGATATTATTTGTTTATAAAAAACCTGTCCAGGTATTCTTGGGTTGAAATTGCAAGTTCTTTAGATTCTGAAACCAGTATTTAGTGCTATAATATGAAATGACATTACCTATCTTCCTGAGAAATGATTTTTTTTTTGTCTTTCCATGCCCTTTCTATTCAATATGGAAACGAAGAAGGAACCTTTTTATGTCGGGAATATATGAGTGTGTATGTCTTTGACTCAGTATCTAGCACTGATAATTGAATTGAAAGATAATGCTACTGCAGACTGTATATATAGATGCGTGTTTGAAAATTTTTATTTGTTTTATAGGTTTCATCTCTTTCATCTTATTATTATTGACAAGGTTCTTTTTTCGTGTTTGAATTTTTACGTGTTATTTGCGCCTTTAAGGCTTACTTCCCTATTGAATTAAGGAGTAAATTAAAATGAGGTTATCATTCACAGGTAGTTCTCCTGGTGCTTGATGTGCATGCATGCATAGCAAGGGATGCACCTCAATTCCGCCAACTTGTTGTTTTCCTAGTGCATAAATTCCGGGTTGACCACTCACTTCTCGAGAAGTGAGTTAATTTCCTTTGATGTTTACCAATCAGTTTGGATAACGTTGTTTCCCTTTATGAGTTTAAACATGTTTCTGTTTCTAATGTAAGTCTTTAAATTTTTTTCAGGCGTGGTGCTTTGATAATCCGTCGGCTATGTGTTCTTTTGGATGCTGAGCGTGTGTACTTGGAACTCTCCACAATTCTTGAGGGAGAAGCTGACTTGGATTTTGCGTCCATCATGGTTCAGGTTCTGTAATATTATGTGAGAACATCCACAGTGATGCCAGGGAGAGAATTTATTACAATTTTTGACATATGTGCTGTCTGCTGATTTTTCTGTTATAGGCTCTAAATCTGATTTTGCTTACTTCCTCTGAGTTATCTGATCTAAGAGCACTTCTAAAGCAGTCAATGGTGAATCCTGCTGGCAAAGACTTGTTTGTGTCGTTGTATGCTTCTTGGTGCCATTCACCAACAGCAACAATAAGTCTTTGCTTATTAACTCAGGTGGGTAACTTGTCATGCACATCAGGCAGGCAATTAAACCCCTTGTGAAGTTTTACGTAAGCGGCGTACTTGTATTTCTTGACAGGCTTACCAGCACGCAAGTTCCGTGATTCAGTCACTGGTGGAGGAAGATATTAATGTTAAGTTCTTGGTCCAGCTGGACAAGTTGATCCGCTTGCTTGAGACTCCAATCTTTTCTTACCTTAGACTGCAGGTGCACAGCTTCTCACCAATTTTAATGTAGCTCTATAACTCAGACACACTGACTTTTGCCTGCAGTAATTAAGGTTCTTGCCATATGTTCATTCTGAGCATTACCCGTCTCAATCTGAGATCTTGTCAGAGATTTATTTCCTATAATTTTGAGATTTAGAATATCATTTGTCTATGTTTATTGGTGTAACAACTCGCCTTGCCAAAAGTCGGTTGTAAGTTTGCGATTTATCTAAGGGTTCACAACGTTTCATGTATATGTGTGTGTGTGTTGCAACACACGTTGACACCCCTACCAAAAAGTGTCCTTTCACTATGATTTATTGGCCGATTGTTGGTAGATGCTAACTCCCCCACCATGGATACGATCTCCCCAAAAAATCAGCTCATTTCATTTTGTGTAACCTCCAAAAGCTGTGTTTACATTTGCAATTTTTGTAATGGCCTATATTATTTCAGTTTTGTAAGCCACATTCGACAAGGCTAGAGATACTGAAATAAGCTGATTTTTTCTAGACGTGATCAACATGGTAGGGGGGGTCGTCACTACTAAAAATCAGCCAAAGTACACTTTTTGGTAGGGATGTCAACCTAGCCTGACTGATATTATATATGTATCTTGAAATGAGCTGATTGTTTGTGGACATAAGATCCATGTTAGGAAGATAATCTGCGCTAAAATTCATCCCTCAACTCATTGTGTAGTTTTACGTTTGTTAGGGATGTCAATTCAGGATATATTTGGGGGAGCGGGGCATGGGTGGGTGGGCATGTTGTGGTGGGGGTGGGGGGTATTAAAGCTAAACCAAAGAATTAAAGACAACAAAGGTAATGGAGCTTTGTAACATTAGAGGTCCAAATCCGTCTCTCCACTTGTTGGGCAAAAAAAAAAAAAAAAAAAAAAAGCGGGATGGTGGAGATGAGTATATTGTCGTAGGAAAGATATGCTAATTTAAGTTATGTTGTGCTGGGTGGAACTTTGTGAATATCCAAAGCAGTGTTTGTGTATTTAGGTGGAAGAGGTAAGTACTCCATACTACCAAGCAAAAACAATCATAATGACAATCGAGTTGTAGTAGGTAGTTGTACTTTTAGGTGAGGTATATATTGTTTAAACTTTTATGAGATACTTTTCGTCTCGTGTACATCAGATTTTTCTTTTTCCTCTGATTTCCTTGTTGATAAGTTTGTGGATCTTGCAGCTTCTTGAACCTGGAAGATATATATGGTTGTTGAAAGCACTGTACGGTCTTCTGATGTTGTTGCCTCAGGTTGGTCTGAAGAGCTAAACACGGTTATAATTATTTTATGTTTCTGCTTCCTGTGTATGTATTATGCATGTAAGAAAAAATGTAAGTTTTTTTGTCGGCATAATTGGAGATTAGTTGAGGACTGACTTTTGTGAGAACTCAATGTGGAGGTTTCCTTCACACTTCTTTTGGCACAAAAAACAATTTAACAAATAAAGAACAAAAAAATGACGCAAAAAGATTGGAGGAGCTAGACATGTTCTAGATGTATCCTGATTCTTGCTAAAATCCTGCTCAATGGTTTTATTCTCAATCTTGATGCTAGTAATTTTGCATGTGAATGCAGCAAAGTGCAGCTTTCAAAATACTGCAGACTCGACTGAGAACTGTTCCTCCATATTCCTTCAGCGGTGAGCAATTCAAGAGAACATCTTCTGCGGACTCCTACTTGCCGATTTTAAATCAGATGGCAGGGGGATCACATATCACTGAGGGTGGTGAGAACGGCCGCAATACTGGAAATATAGATAATGTGATTAACTTCCCATTGCGACTGCAACAGTTTGAGCACATGCAACATCAACACCGCATGCATACAAAATCCCAGTTGCAGGCACGCAATTCCACCTCATCCACCTTATCTCAGGTATGCTAAACTTTTGCATTGCCACAGCCTACAAACACCCTGCAAAAAATTGCTTGGTAACCAGTTGCGGTCACCGGGTTTTCCTTATCTTGTTGCAGTTTGTGACTTCTTGAGTTATAACATCAAATTATTACAGGTCTTGATTTGAACAATAAAAGAACAAAGGGAATAAATAAGGACTAAAAGATAAAGTGAAAAAAAAAATGAAAAAAGTGAATTCTATATTTGGGTTGAGTACTTCCTTTGGACCTTAGCTAGTACGTTGTTATTCTTTTAATGTGCAGGAGGTGTGGAGACCTGAGGAACTTCGCCGACCTTCACCGGGGCAAGATCTGAGTCGGCCACCTTCAAGATCTTCGTGGAGGGGATCGTCATGACTCCATTCATCTTGTAGCTTTCTCGGTTGGGCTATTACTTTCGACCTATCTACAGGTGTGCGTGAGCCGTGGACAAAATTCTGCTGTAACTGTAAAAAATGTATATCTTAGTAATAGATTGTTTTGTATTTGTGACGTTGGGGTGGTCAGTGGTGGAGTTTTGGGGTCCATTCGTGATAGGCTTGGGCTGTTTCTGAGCTATTTTTTGGGCATGCTCATCCGGTCCTGTCATTTTTTATATATTTCAATTTTTTTTCTGTTGTAGAAGACCATATGGGCAGGAAGGGAAGTCTTTATTTATTTATGTGGAGCAATTCTACAGTTCAGGCATTACTTGAATAAAGCAATTGGAGAATTTTGTACAATTTACTTTGTCTGATCATTGGGGCCTCCATGTCATTTGTAGTAAAATATCACCGGTCTGTAGATTCTTGGTAAAGATATATCTGTTTGAAGGAAGAGGAGTCATGCGATGTAGTTTGTTAATGATTGTTTAGTTTGTATCTTTGGATCTACAAACCACAACTCTCACTATTGAGACAGGAAATTAGGAGAGTTCTCAGCGTAAATAAATATGGTTGCATTTGTATTGTGTGAAACCCATGCCAAATTACAATTATGGGAACGGCGTGCTGGATGCTTGAGTGTCAATTTGGGTGGAGGCCCAGCCCAGCCCACAGAGAAAAAACCCAAAATAAATAAAAGAGATGCAGTCGTCGTGAGTGACAAATTTACTGACGACGACGACGCTGCTACTGAAAAAAAAAAAAAAAAATTTTCATATCAAAGGTACGTAAGTTTTTTTTAGTTTTTTTTAGTGATCTCTCAATTTTGTACTGGGTGGCATTCCGTTACTTACTTATTACTTTGACTCTCAATTTTGTATTACTAGTTTACACAAATCTCCGTCGTTCGGATTTAGGGTTTAGTTATTTTTTTGTTTTTCTGATTCGTTAGTTTAGGGTTTTACTAGTTATTTGTTATTAAAATGTTTTTTTTTTGCCAGGTCTATTAGTTTTGCAATTAATTCAAAATCAAAAGACAATTGAGACTATGATCGGTTGCTCTCAGTAATGCTTTGTTGCTGCTGCTCCTCCATTTGAATTCTCTCCAATGTCTGGCTTACTCAATGTACTTCCTCTTCCACTTTTATGTTTCTTGACTAAGTTGTTAATTTATATAGCATCAACATTAAAATAACAATAACCTTTATGTGCAGTCTTCCCTCAACGAACCAAGTGCAAATCTACCCGACACCACAGTTCGGCCTTTTGGGAGCTCATTTTCTGCCCAATCTGCTTCAGTCACTCCAGGTTTTCATCATGCTGGTGGGACATTTATTCTCTAGTTATTATTATTATTTTTTTAGCTTTTATGTTTAAATAGGTGAATTCATAGGCTATTCCTTGTTAATTGGAACAGTACAAGGTTTGCATAATCTTCATGGGAACTTCAACATCCCCAACATGCCAGGATCACTTGCATCAAGAAATTCAAGTATGAACAATGTCCCTTCTAGTGCTGTACAACAGCCTACAGGAAGTCTTTCTAATGGCCGATTCACATCAAACAGTATTCCGGTGGCTCTGTCTCAGGTACACGCTCTCTCTCTTTCTCTGTGTCTGTATCTAAGATTGAAAGATGTCAACAGCTGAGAAATATACTCTGCTGTTATGCAATTTTAGCTGTGACTTTGAGCTTTATGCGGACTTCAATTTTATATCGCAGATGTCTCATGGAAGCACACATGGGCATTCAGGAGCCCCAAACAGAGGAGGTACATGTGTACTAGTTGAGGCATGAGAGGAGTTCCTCCTGCTGGTAGCTTTTTCTTTTACTTGCACTGCTGTTAACACTGTGCTATTACAGGAATGGGAGTATCTACAGTTCTTGGAAATGCAGGTCCTAGGATGACGAGTTCAATAGGAAACATTGGTGGTGGTGGAAACATAGGCAGAAGCTTAAGCTCCGGTGGAGGATTGGGTATGCCTGGGCTTCCATCTCGGTTGAATTTATCTGGCAATAGTGCATCTGGGAATTTGGGTGTACAAGGACCTAACAGATTAATGGGAGGAGTTCTTCCACAATGTACCTCTCTCTCTCTCTCTCTCTCTGATTGAGATCAATGAAGCATTTTTAATGTCACAGATGTTCTATTTGGATAAATAATTGCTTGGAGTATGCTGTTTACAATTGACTCTTTGTTTTGTCCATGTTGTTGAAACTTATTTAGTGCCCTACACTCAGAAATCTCAATTAACTAGGGATAAACAACTATTATACCCTTATCAAGTCTTATTATAATAACTTTCTAAGGTAGCCTTTGAGTTGGGGCATATGATTTTCTTATTGTATATGTATTCCTAGATGGTTTTTCTTAACAATATGTTATTCTCTGTTACTATTATATATTTGTATGTCTTCAGCAGTCAATCTTAGGTATGCTTTAAATGAAAAAATGACTTGTTAAGTTGTTTCCTGTCGATAAAATAAAAAAAACAAAAATAATTTTGGTAAAAGGGCAGTTAATCAGTATAATGTGTGCCACATTAGAGTTATTTTCTCTCCCATCCAGCAACTATAAACATTTTCTGCTTCCAAAATATGGAACTTGCAATGCATGTTAAGATGCCTTCACTACAGATTTGTCTCGCATTGTCTACATCTACATGTAGCATTCATTTTATTGCTGTTTAATTTTTCTTTAGTAGGTCTTTCTTTTAGTTGATTTTGCTTTATTACTTGATTGTTACTTATCGTCTCTTAACTTATTCTGTTGAATAAATGAATCTTGCATTTTGGATTTGATCAAAGGAATAATGAATAAGGTGTTATCCCAAATTACTAGTGCTTGTCTGATACAAGAAGTAACTTGTAATGTATTCAGCACCGCAGGTCATGTCTATGCTTGGAAATTCTTATTCTGCTACTGGAGGTCCAATATCTCAAAGTCAAGTTCAAGGCGGAAGTAATGCCTTTAATTCTATGGGAATGCTAACTGACTTAGGGTCCAACGAAAATGCCCCTTTTGACTTGAATGATTTTCCAAGGTTGACTGGCCGGCCTGGTTCTGCAGGAGGTCCTCAAGGACAACTTGGTAATTGATGGGTTTATCTTCTACTATCAACTTTTAGCTTCTGTTGCTTCTCAATAGAATATCATATGGACCCCTGATTGCGCTGCAGGTTCAATGAGAAAACAAGGTGTTAGCTCTATAGTTCAACAAAACCAAGAATTTAGCATACAAAATGAAGATTTTCCAGCTTTGCCTGGATTTAAAGGTAATTTATTTATTTTTATTGTGTTTGATCCACGCTGATGTCATTTCTTTAATTATTTACCGATTCAAAGAAAAAAACATGGCAGTATATAACCTGTTTTATTCTGTTGATGCCACCAATTTGCATGGTTTTTGAAAAAGTAAGGTTTTACCAATATTATCCCATGTGCAACAACAATTAGTTTCTTTTTGCCTTGTAAGTTGATGGCATTGTTTTCCCAACCTCTTTCCTTTTTGGTTCAAAGTTACTTCCAGAACTGTGGTCTACATATCATGTGTTTGGTGTGATGAGGACATTCCATTTACTGGAATTTAATTTATGGAAGCACTCTTTCTTATGTAACGCGATAGAGGCATGCTGGTACATGTTAGCGGCATTCATGTGCGGAAGTAACAAATTCCCCAGTGTCAATTTGTTTGACATTTCGTACCCATGTTTAAAACTTATATATGCATCCTGTGTTCTGCATTGTTCACTCGGTTATGTATTAAAAGCCAATGGAATTCTTACATCATCATCAATTAGTTTTAGTGCCAGTATGATATTTCATTTAAGCATCTTGTGTTCTTTTGTTGTCCTGGATCCTTCAGCATTTTGTCAATCTGTGGTTATCTATTCCTGTTTTGGTGCTATGGGACAATCTCACTCAAAGTTCCTCTTACAGTCTTACCACATGTTATTGGTGTCTCAGTACACAAGAAGGCATTTCATTCTGATTGTCATTGAATGGTTATGCAGCTGTTATATTGTTGTGTTTGTAATCAACATTTTTCTCCCATGCAGGTGGCAGTACTGATTTTGCAATGGATATGCATCAGAAAGAACAACTTCATGACAATAATGTATCTATGATGCAGTCTCAACAGTTCCCTGTGAGTCATGTCAGAATTTTTTTCTCCTAAATAGAATTTGAATGCCTCGTCAAGTTGAAGCTTATGCTTTTGAAAGATACAGATGGGGAGGTCTGGTGGATTCAACATGGCTGGATCATATTCATCTCATCGGCAGCAGCAGCAGCTTCACGGCCCATCCGTAAGTGGCACGGGTGCTTCCTTTGCCCATGCAAACAGTCAAGATCTTCTCCATTTACATGGTTCCGATCTGTTTCCGTCTTCACATGCGAACTACCATTCACAGGTATTGTCACGAGTCCTCAGCCTGCTTCGTTGCCTTGGGCAATTTATCTCATGTGAAAGGACTGCCTTCTGTCTCATGTAGGTTCAGAACGGTGGACCACCTAGCATTGGACTGCGATCTGTAAACAACCTCAATTCAGTTTCTGGTATTGGGTCATATGATCAACTCATTCAGCAGTATCAACAGCTCCAGAATCAGTCTCAGTTTCGTATGCAACAGATGTCAGCAGCCAGTCAGTCATATAGAGATCAGAACATGAAGTCTCTGCAGGCGACACAGACTGCTCCCGATCCTTTTGGTTTGCTTGGCTTGTTAAGTGTCATAAGGATGAGTGATCCTGACTTGACTTCCCTTGCTCTAGGAATAGATCTGACAACACTAGGACTAAATTTGAACTCGGGGGAGGACCTTCATAAAAAATTTGTGTCCCCATGGTCTGATGGCGCTACCAAGGGAGGACCTGAGTACCACGTGCCAGAATGTTATTATGCCAAGCAACCGCCTGTGCTACATGTGAGCTGATGCTCTTCAATAATGAGTTCACTTTTATTGCCTTTTTTTATTGTATATTTTGTTTTTGTGAACCATAGCCATCTTTGTCTCCTTACTAAGCCATTAACTTGGTTGACACAGCAAGGTTACTTTTCAAAATTCAAGCTGCAGACGTTGTTTTACATATTTTACAGGTGCAGTTCTTTGTGGATATTTTTTTAATTGAAATCCAGGACTTGTTTGACCACAACATTGATGTGAGTTCTCTTTCTTATATGTTTTCAGCATGCCGAGGGACGAAGCACAGTTGTATGCAGCAAATGAACTGTATGACTCTCTAAATCTCCCTGTTAACATATTTGGTATCATATGTTTTCTGTTGTGCTTAATTTGTTGGTTATTCCCTCATTTGGAAAAGTTTATCATTCCCAAACTTGGTGGCAATTACCTTGGGATTCCTTTGCCCTATACTTGCAGGTCTTCCAGAGGATGGTTCTACCACAAGGAAATGCGTATATGGTTAACGAGAATTCCGAGCATGGAGCCCCTTGTCAAGACAAATACATATGAGAGGGGAACATACCTATGTTTTGATCCAAACATATGGGAAACTGTTCGCAAGGTTTGAATCAAGACCAGCCAGTTATTTTCATAATTCAATATTTAAAGTTCTGAACAAGATTTTGTGTGGTTGCATGCAGGATAACTACGTTCTACAGTATGAACAGATGGAGAAGAGACCAGCACTACCTGCACATTAGCAAAAGATTTTCCGATGTAAAGTTCTCGTTGTTGGGACATGTTGATCTAAAAATAGGATCCTCTTTTTGTCTAATTCCTGTTATTAACTGTCCAATGCCTTCCTATTGCAATTACCTGAATGCCGCCTAATTTTATTTTAGTTTTTTGAAAAAGAATTGTGTATATCTTGCCTGCTGTGCTATCTTTAGAAAAGGCAATTATCATTGGAATCTTACTAGGTGAGTAAAATGCCAGATTATTGGTGCTTTATGTTATTGGTGCATATATATATATATATATATATAGTTTTATGTTCAATAGAGCTGCAAGATATATATATATATATATATATATATATATATATATATATATATATATATATATATATATATATATATATATATATATAGCTATATTTTTTTTTCGTGATGTGCATCAGCGATTCAGAAGAGTTGCACATTGATTTTCAGTTACCAGCTGTGTGGTTTAGATAAAATTTAAGAAAGAATTGGGCAAACCCATGTTTATATTGATTATTATAATTATTTTATTTTATTGAATGGGATAAACTAGCATGGTGACCAGTTGAATGTTGGTAGTTGTATCCCACTGTCTTGAGCTATAATTTTATGGTCGCCTTACATTCTTTGGTGTTTTCCTGGGATTATGGTTCCAGATGAGTTTGTTTGTGCAACTACAAAAGTCACTCTGGGTTGGGACCTTCCGCCTATCATCAGAGTGCCGTACTTGTGCAGCTGTGCCTTCGACAAAATCTGCTGTAACTGTGTAATGTTTATACCAGCTCGGTTTTCTTGAAAATAGGGCTCCTTAATAAAGATGGGCAAGAAAAAGGAATCAAGATTCAAGTTATGCTTGTTAAAATGTTTTGGTCTTGTAATTAAAAATTGTTTGTAGAGCCCTCAACAAAAATGGTCATTTTTCGTTTTGACAATATATAACATTCAGATACTTTTATCGCTTAAAATATGAGATAATCGTTAGCATTCATATAAATAAACGTTTCAAACATTGGCAGCACAAGATTGGTCTCACCAGGATAACAGTATGGAACTTGTCGAAGAAGGCATGTGATATAACATCCTGATTGCAAATCTGATAAACATAGGATGTAGCGAAAGTGGCAAAATATCTCAAATAAAACAACTGTTGAAACTTGAAAGAAAAGGGGTGGAGGAAGCCAGTGGCTGAGAACTGCAACAACTATTAAGCATTAAACAGAGTACATAAATTTACATAATTTTCACAATTGTACTCCTCATTCTTAAATCTTAATCAATGACCCCCACCACTAACTCTGCACCCGGAAATTGCCTCTGATGGTTAAAAGAACTCTTATAAACTGCATCGACGGATAATTTGATTGTACTCCATACAGCAAATACACAAGAACTGACCAATCTTTGCATGCTTTTAATGTCAAAACAAATCTATAATGCGTAGATCTTTTCATGGTCAGAATCATACGCGTCTGGATCTGAGAAAGCCGAGTAGTGAGACCAAGAAAATGATTTCGTGCCACTCGGCCTTTTAATACGTCTCTGAGAGTCATCTCCATTTATCCTGAAATGTTTTCGGAAAACAAAGTAGCACATGCTAGCAAGAGTACCGATTAGGATAGGTCCACCTACTACCACTATAGTAATAGCCATCCAAGAGGCTTTACTTCCCACAACTACAAAAGCCATTGACAGAAATGCACCACAGGTGCTAAGGCATGCTGCCCACATTAGCTTGTTTACTACTGAAACAACCTGTTCCTGTGCACTGGTATCCCAGGCAACCAAGGTTATCTGGACCACAACAACAGCTAGAGATATGAACAGAGATGTAGCATTTAAAAAGCAAAACACTTGAAACCCAACATTGTCAGCAATGTTGGCTTTCCCAGCATCAGGTCCAAGGTGCAAGTACTGACCGGGTAGATTGAATATAGCCATGAATGCTATAGAGGCAAAAAGAGCCGCGACAACAGTTATAGAATTTGTTGTGTTTTGAACAGCTTCTCTATGCAGTTTCCGTAGCTCTTTTGGCAATACCAGACATTCTTTTGTGGGTCTTTGCATTCTGTATAAGCTGTGAATGCACCTCATGCTTTATATCACTAACAGTTCTTTTCAGTTCCATTGCCTCATCTACTTGGCCAACATACCTAGCATGCTTCGCACCAGCCTCAACCAGACCTTCCTTAATCTCCATATTGGAGTTTATCTGCCAAATCCATTGCGGTTTCATTCTGATGATTAATAGCATTGACGTCAACAGATACAAAGCTCAGTAGAAGGTTCACAATCTGTAAGCAAAATATTTTATTCAGTATGGATGGTAGTTTAATTGAGTCACCAACTTTCCTTTGACTGAGTTCAAATTTGCGAAATGATGAGGTCATCTGAGAAAAATAGTATTTGTCTTTTATGTATGCTAATGAAGCTCACAATCAATCACTATATATTCATGGAGATAATTGACTCCCATCATATGTGCTTCTTCCAGTACTAAAGGAAACAAAAGAATAACTAAAGAAAAAAGCGACTCGTACAACAGATACATTGATTAGTTGGATGATCAGATGCACATTAATCAAATCACATCTTAACTGAAGAAGCAAGCTTACAAGTTGTTTAAATTTTAAAATATGGACCTGTTCCTACTGCCTCTGCTATTTTTCCCAACATTTGAGAACTAAGTGAGATGAGCGTCAATACAAACGTTTGAAGAAACTGAAGAAGCAACTGCCTTATATAATATCATTTACCCTGTTCATTTACTTACGATGTTTGGCCCTTTTGGCATTGCTCACTCAACATACAGTAACCAAAGGAGTTCCTTCACATAAATAATTCTAGTCACTTAACAAAGCACTATGCCAATCATTTGGCATTAAGGTTTTCAAACACCCACTGATTGAAAGATGTGGATTACAAAAATAAAATCTAACCAATCTATTTCAACAAGATTCATGTGTAAACAAAGAAGACTCAGCGAGATACTACATACGGTTGGAGAATAGACTCTTACCATGGAACAGGGTATTCGTGAAACTTATAAAAGCCAATAAAATCTCCGTGAGAAAGATAAAACTGAAACCGTATAGCCAAATACATGTGGACATAAAGAGAAGGGAAAAGAATCGAGAGGAATAGAAACATCAGAAGAATGGAAAAATGTAGAATACAGATAGAAAATTTACCTGTGGACGGCATTTCCTGGTCGCTATGTGTACAGCTGTATTTCCCTTCTTGTCCCGTGCGTTAAGTATCAAGGAATCAGCAAGCAATAACTCTTCCACTACAGAAGGATCCTGGCCTTTTACAGCCATGTGAAGTGCAGTCTGCCCCTTCTTATCTTTTATAGAAGCAATTCCTGGATCTTTGTCTAAAAGTGCCTTTACAATCTGTAGATGACCATACCTAGCAGCAGTGTGCAGTGAAGTCTTCCCATTTTTTCTCACAATTCTTATAGAGCTTACATCAGCATCTAGTATTGAGTTCACTACATCTAAGTGTTCTTGAACAGCAGCTGCATAAAGGGGGCTAGTGTTGGACGAGTCACATGTTTGACAAAGTACAGGCCATCTACTCAAAAGTTCATTTACGATCCCTGGACACAAAATTAATCCACACTTTAGATGCTGCATGAGAGTGGCATAGTTGTATTATATACTGCTGTGGTTAATGCATTTAAAATCTGATCTAATGGAGGTTATTTCAGAGGCAATACAGGAGGCTTTGGATAGAATCAAATCCAAACGGTAGCGATGCTCTCTTTTCGAAGCACAAATTATCCTGGGCCCTTGAGGCTAATGGAGAAGAGAGCAGGTTGAATATTGGCAGAGCTTGAGAATTAGTCAAACTAGGGTTTGTATCAAAAGTGGATCGTATCTGTATAGTGTTGTATTTGAAGAGATAATAAAAAAGTTGAATTACAAAGGAAACCAAAGGACGCAGACTATTAACAAAGCAAGCAAGCAAGCAAGCCTATCAAGTGCAGAATTCATATAATGAAATAAGCATATGCATATAAATGAAAGTACCGAGATGGCCGCGCTTGGAAGCGATGTGGAAGGGGTTCATGTCGAGCTTGGACCGGATTAAAATGGATGATAGATCAGCAAAGGTGAGCAAGTAATTGAAGACTTGTTCCAGATTGTTGTCAGCCGCTATGTAGAGGGATGTCTCGCCCGCATCGTTCTGCAAGGACATGATACTGGAAACAGATGAGGATGGTGCTGCTTGGAGGAGGTGTTTGAGGGTGTGGAGGTCGCCGGATCGAACTGCGGAGAATATAGCTGACTGCTGCGACATTAGCAGCCGTATCTGAATTGCAGCACTAGTGGAGGGGGAGTTACTGTTACTAGCATCCTCCATTGTGTTTTTGGTGGAGGCCTCGATTGACTACACCACTCACTCTCCTGCGCACACTAGATTTTCTCTTATTTTTTAACATTGACAAGATTACAAGAATAGAATAGAAAGCCATCAGACACTCAGATTCTTTGAACCTTTTCCATATCTCACTCACGAGTTTGATGGAGTGAGTGAGTGACATAACTAAACGTCAACGGTCAACCAACACAGACTTAACTGTTTCCTTCTTTTTCACTGTTTCTGTTATTCTTACCAATTCTGGTTTTATTTTTAACCAGGAATAGCACTGATTATGGTAGAACAATGAACAAGCCACAAATTACCTTTTTCATCCAAGGCTAAATCTTCTGTCCTTGGTATATGGTGGGCTGTGATTTAACAGCCACCATACAGGGGAGTGGGGTGCGCACCATAGATTTAGCCATTATTTAAACCAGGAATAGCAACAATGAACAAGTCACAAATTACCCTTTATAAAAGAAAGATAAGCAACATTGAGAGCTTACTTAATAAAGTATTAAAAATGTCAATGACTATCAAATACAAAAGGCTTGTTTAATTAAAAGATGTATGTATGATTGCCATGATTAATTTTCTTTTTAGACTTTTATTAGTTGGTGCTTTTCAGATTTTCACACCTCTACATATACCAATGTATCAGTATGAGGACAAAGATAAAGGTCCCTTTGTATAGAATAGAATGCACAACCATTTGCACGATGAACATCTCATTAGTCGTATAGGGAACTATTTATTCAATACACATACAAATATACAATAGTGTAAATAGGATGATGAATTCCTGACAAATGCAGTCGAAATTTCAACGATCGAAATCGAAATATTGGACTGTGGAGCAGCAGAAGCGGATAAAGCTAAAACCTTTTCTTAAAACCCAGGAACGACTTACAAGCGAAAAGGAGTAGATATGGGGTGCTTCCTCACCAATTCTCATCTTCTCTGCGTCTCCACCATTCCCAACTTTCTACCTATGGTACTACTACTACTACTACTCTTTTCATTTTAGTAAATGGAGGTTCTTTGAATAAAATCATCTATCATAGCTAGGCATTCTACTATTTTATCAACCAATTCTTAACTGCTAATTCCATCTACATCTCTTCAATTTTTCTCTTCTTATTTGCAGCACAAAGGAAAACTCTCTACTCCACCAAGGCCCAAACTCGTTGCCTTCTATGGCTTGACCACCCCTCCTTATAAACTCGTGAGGACAATTTTTCTTTAGATAAAACTGAACAATATCTACTACTGCAACAAATTTATAGATTATGACACCAAATGTTTTCAACATTAGGCTTCCTGCATAGTTAGGCTCATCAAAATTTTACTTCCCCCATGTTATTGAGATACATTCTTCTTGTTAGTAGTTTCTGTAGTCTACCTGCGACCTTATATTTCCTCGTCTTAACTTGTTTCATGGCTTTACTTCTCCTCAGCCAGAGATTAATACAGATATATTGCTTACATATATTTGAATAGGATGCTTTGGAACCATATATGAGTAGGAAGACTCTGGAGTTGCACTGGGGTGAACATCATCGCAATTATGTGGAAGGTTTGAACAGACAGCTTCAGAACAACAACCCATTATATGGATGTACCATGGATGAACTTGTCAGAGTAACCTATAACAATGGGAACCCTTTGCCAGAATTTAACAATGCTGCTCAGGTGTGCCCTCTAATCCTGGATCCATTCAGTCCTCACTCATTAGTTGAAGTTATGTTCTGTTTTATCATCTGAATTCAGTATGCATTTTTTCCCCCTTTCTTTGTACCTTTTCACTTCATCCAAATCATTGAGTTTGTATGTGTCCTCTTGAAGCACGTGGTTAATACTCTTGGGGATAATGGAACCAATGATTTGCAGGTTTGGAATCATGACTTCTTTTGGGAATCCATGCAACCAGGGGGCGGTAAGATACCTGGAGAAGGAGTGTTACAGCAGATTGAGAAGGATTTTGGTTCGTTTACTAACTTTAAGGAAAAATTTGTTGAAGCAGCCTTCGCACTATTTGGTTCTGGCTGGGTTTGGCTTGTTTGCGGTATGTATGCTGTATCTTTAATCTGTTTGTTCTTTCATGCTGAGTCTTCAGTCCTCACTCATTAGCTGTGATTATGTACTCTCTACATGACATTAATTTGTTACCTGCATGAGTTTGTTATGCATTATGCTTCACAAAGTAAATGCAATTATTAAATTTCCATCTTCTCTACCCTGCACCTCCTGCCCCTAGAGGCCTAAAGAAACGGAATTACAAAAAAATGTCTTGGAAACTGTATTTGCGTGTTCGTTGCACTTAAGAGATCTCCTTTGTATCTTCCCCTTTTTGTTCATGATAATCTGTCACACAAAGTACAGATTTCTTAAGTTTGTTAGAACACCCATGCTTACTTGGCAGATGCATTCCTTCTAACTGTTTGTATTTTGATCATTACAGTGAAGCCTAAAGAGAAAAGACTTGCAGTGGTGAAGACATCAAATGCTGTTAATCCGATCGTTTGGGGTGACATTGTATGTCAATATCATTCCTCTGCTTGTCTCATTTTCTTTATCTTTCCTTTTGAAGCTGCACTGACCCTCTCATTTGTTGCAGCCTATCATCAGCTTGGATATGTGGGAGGTACTTTATTGTTTCTTTTGGTTTCATTTCGTATTATATGTGCAGAAATTGTAATGCTGATAATAGTTATTTGGTTTCCTTTTTGCAGCATGCTTATCATGTCGATTACAAGGTACAGATATCTCTTCGCCATCCCTTTGGTTTTTTGTCCACAACAGGCAGTTGATTGAAGGTTCCGTCACCTTAGCTTCCTAGGATCCTAGCCTTGCTTAAAACAAAAAAACTATACAATGATGCTCGTATTGGCTGCAGCTCCATTTTTGATGAGTTCAAAACACCCATAGTCATTTCCCAATCTATCCGGAAGGGTTTTCTTTTGTACGCTTGGACCAGCTGGTTAAGTTCATGATTTCATTTCACCTGCAAAGATGAAATATCAGCTTAATCAAATATGGTGGCCTTGGCTTTCAGTTGGTCAGTTAATTAGCAACTATGAAGTTTAGATCTATTAGATCATGGGCCTTAACTCCTGGATGTGAGTGTTTTCAGGATCTAGGATTGGCATCGTGAAATTGTTGTTTATTTCCAGTAAACGACAAGTCTTCGTTGCTTGTTTAAAGTTCAACTGTGATACTATATTTTGACCATATTGAGTTCATCCACTAATATATATATATATATATATTTTGGAACGCCGAACAGAACGACAAAGGGAAGTACGTGAATGTGTTTATGAACAACCTTGTCTCATGGCATGCGGCAACAACGCGAATGGCTCGAGCAGAATCCTTTGTTAATTTAGGGGAGCCAAATATTCCTATGGCTTGAGGTGCTTATTGTTCTTTTTTAAATTGATTTCTATTTTACCCTTAGAACATAATTTGTTGTACAAACCAAATTTTGATTCACTTGAGAAACTACCTATTACCATACATACTAGGTGTAATCTTCTTCATCAGACATTCTTATAAGTTAAATTTAGACTAGAGATGTACGTTTAGAAGTTGTATTAATCATAACATTCTGTGCACATTCTTTTTGCTCTCTTATGCGTTGCAAACGTGAGATAGAAGTATAGAACATTATGGGAAGGGGACGATGTTATTAGCCTCATGGGACTTGAGAATCTACTATGGGAAAGGGAGACGACTTTGGAGCATGTTGCCTTTTGCGATTCTGTGGGGCATTTGGTTGGAGAGGAATCAAAGACACTTTGAGGGAACAACAACGTCTATGGAGAAAGTTGTGTTGGCAATTGAAGTTCTTTTATATTTCTGGTCAAAGGTGCATATTGAGACACGAGACATACTTTTTGAGGCGTTTGTGTTTCGATGGGAGTCTCATTCCATAATGAGATGATGGGCTAAGAGACTTATCACTTTATGGTTTTATTTTATTTTATTTTATTTTTCTATATGTAGAAGATATCTCATCCTTATGTACCTATCTTTAATTATATTAATAAAATTATATTTTACCGATAAAAAGAAAAAAGAAAAAAAGATAGAAGTATAGAACATTCTAAGTTTGAACTAAAACAGATCAAAATGAAGAAAATTTGGAGAAATATAAACCAGTGAAGAAACAGACAAAAGGTTTGTCGTTGATGATTGACGACAATGTTAGGCAAAAAGGAAAAACATTAGTGAGGCTGGGAAAGAGCCAAGATTATGGACTTATATTTCAGGAGCAGATGGGGTTATAATGTAAGGTTTTATGTGGTTGTACAAATACAAAGACAGCTCTAGGTGGAGACCACACAACTAATGAGTTATCTCCGCAAGGCATTTTCTGAGTAAAGAGTGACAAAATTGTATTCTACAATTGACGTAGAAGTCACTTTGCCAGACGTTTTTATGGGAAATGCATAAACGAAGACATGATCTAAAGTTTGTTGGCTTTATTGTGGAAACTTTGAATATGTGCTTCCGAACGTTGAAACTTGAAAGGTAAGGTGCTAAAAGAGAAATAAAAAACACCATCAAACGTCTGAAACGCTTAATCTATAATCCAGTTTTCAGAACTTTTAAAATAAAAAAATTAAAACCATCTCGAGTAGGGAAATGCATCGCCTCTGGAATGCGTAGAGGCAATGTTTTTTCCGAGACATTACGGGTCACACACGGTAGGAATCTTTACAAATTAATCCCTCCAGGCATAAATACAGTAGATTCTCGATATCACAGAAATCCTTGCATGTAGTGGTGCAGTGGTGCAACTGCTTCGTAGAGTTATTAGCTCCAAGAGGTAAGGAGCAAAATTGAACCTCAAATTTAGTGCATCGATGTACTAGAACATCTTCACAAAAAGTGCAGCTGATGGAGGGGGGTGTGTGTGAGCCATATTCATGACTACGGACATCACAGGTAAAAAGAGCAAAAGAATGAGACAAGTGGGTCTCGTACGTATCGTATTGGGCCAAAGAGATGGGCCCAAAGAAGAAAGAGGCCCAATGAATTTGACTTAGAGAAAAAAGGAAAGGAGAGAATAGTGGGCCTTATTATTTTTATTACCTTCGATTAATTTATATATAGTTTCAGAAATAACAATATATAAATTACAATCTAAGTATTACCGAAGGCATGAAGTGCTATTGAAGTTATTTATGAAACAATATATAAATTAATTGAAGGAAATAAAAATAATAAAATAGTATTAAAATTAGGATATGTCTAATCTTTTTATTATAGTTTTTGGTTTTAAGCCCCGTGTCTCTCAATTTCTCAAATAGATAGCTAGTAATACTAATCCGTATCTACGGAGGCCCTCACAGCATAATAAAAGTGCACTACACGTGTTTGTCTACACACAATAAGTTACCAACTATAACAATAATTAAACTAAACAACTGCCAAACATTAACATGTTTCTTCTTGATGTGGTGAGAATCAAGTATTCTGGACTACCAAAAAAATTAAATATGTGAATTAGAAGGAGGCCTTTCAAGAGTGCGTGAAATGTCACCAGCAATGCGAAGTTACATGGCTTTGGTAAAATTCAAAATATACAATCCTTAATTATGTTCTCACTTATTATACTACTTGCTTAAGTTCATAGATTGCCTCAATTACATTGCACGTTGGGCCATCAAAAGTGAAGCTTCGCAGGAACAATGTCATATCGAGCACTCAATGTCAATCAGCAGATAATATATAGTAATATCTTGTAACTACTCCATAGCGTTGACCATTCATATAATCTTGCCTGAAAATTAAGAAAATCATTGGTAATGAGAATGCTTAAAGGTATACTCAAGATACAATTATTGTTAAATAATATATTACCTTAGTGAAAGTAAATGCATTTTCTTGTGAGTTAGGTAAAAGTTTGAATCTAGAAATTATAGACATGACAGCAAAACCGACACATCAAAACAATAAAGAAAAACGTTACACAACTAAGCTAGGCTTTTGAAATAAGTCAAATAGCTTTAGGGTTGTTCCAAATGGTACACTCTGAAAGCGGAGCGAGTTTTTGATTTTTTTTTTTTTTTTTAAACATGAAAAAGAAATAATATTTTTACATTGAAAGATAATCCTCTGTGAACAACTTAGCCAAATAAAGAAGGCAAAGTACTTAAAGAAAAATTACAATAAAATTTGTTTCCAAACTTCCAACTTAACGGGAATCGAAAGAAATTGTTTAGACATGAAGTAAGGTGATCTGAGAGAAGTTAGGAAATAATTAATTTATACATTGTTGTTTGTGTGGCCTATGTTAAAAACTTGCATGTTCAATATTTACAATCTAGGTATTACCGAAGGCATGAAGTGCTATTAAAGTTATTTCTAAAACAATATATAAATTAATCGAAGGAAATAAAAATAATCAAATAGTATTAAAATTAGGATAAGTCAAATCTTTTTATTCTAGTTATTGGTTTTAAGCCTCGTGTCTCTCAATTTCTCAAGTAGATAGCTAGTAATACTAATCTGTATCTACGGAGGCCTTAATAGCATAATAAAAGTGCACTACATGTTTTTGCCCACACACAATAAGATACCAACTATAACAATAATTAAACTAAACAACTGCCAAACATTAACATGTTTCATCTTGATGTGGTGGGAATCAAGTATTCTGGTCAACCAAAAAAATCAAATATGTGAATTAGAAGGAGGCCTTCCAAGAGTGCGTGAGATGTCACCAGTAATGCGAAGTTACATGGCTTTGATAAAATTCAAAATATACAATCCTTAATTATGCTTTCACTTATTATACTACTTGCTTAAGTTCATAGATTGCCTCAATTTCATTGCATGTTGGGCCATCAAAAGTGAAGCTTCGCAGGAACAATGTCATACTGAGCTTTCCGTGTCAATCAGCAGATAATATATGGTAATATCTTGTAACTACTCCATAGCGTTGACTATTCATATAGTCATGCCTGAAGGTTAATAAAACCATTTATAATGAGAATGCTTAAAGGTATACTCAAGATACATTTATTGTTAATTAATATATTACCTTTGCGAAAGTAACTGCATTTTCTTGTGAGTTAGGTAAAAGTTTGAATCTAGATATTATAAACATGACAGCAAAACCGACACATCAAAACAATAAAGAAAAAAGTTACACAACTAAGCCAGGGTTTTGAAATAAGTCAAATAGCTTTAAGGTTGTTCCAAATGGTACACTAAAAGCAAAAACGGAGTTCTTGAAAGTTTTTTATTTTTTTTTTTTTTTTTTTTTTTTTTTTATTAGCCTTGAAAATAAGAAAATATTGGTTTTTTTTTTTTTTTTGAAAACATGAAAAAGAAATATTATTTTATCATTGAAAGATAATCCTATGTGAACAACTTAGCCAAATAAAAAAGGCAAAGTACTTAAAAGAAAAATTAACGTAAAATTTGTTTCCAAACTTCCAATTTAACGGAATCGAAAAAAAGAGTTTTGACATGAAGTAAGGTGATCCGAGAGAAGTTAGGAAATAATTAATTTATACATTGTTGTTTGTGTGGCCTATGTTAAAACTTGCATGTTCAATATTTACAATCTAGGTATTACCGAGAAGGCATGAAGTGCTATTAAAGTTATTTCTGAAACAATATATAAATTAATCGAAGGAAATAAAAATAATAAAATAGTATTAAAATTAGGATAAGTCAAATCTTTTTATTCTAGTTATTGGTTTTATTCCCGTGTCTCTCAACTTCTCAAGTAGATAGCTAGTAATACTAATCAGTATCTACGGAGGCCTAACAGAGCATAATAAAAAGTGCACTACACGTTTTGTCCACAAACAATAAGTTACCAACAATAACAATAGTTAAACTAAACAACTGCCAAACATTAACATGTTTCTTCTTGATGTGGTGAGAATCAAGTATTCTGGTCTACCAAAAAAATCAAATATGTGAATTAGAAGGAGGCCTTCCAAGAGTGCGTGAGATGTCACCAGCAATGCGAAGTTACATGGCTTTGATAAAATTCAAAATATACAATCCTTAATTATGCTCTCACTTATTATACTACTTGCTTAAGTTCATAGATTGCCTCAATTACATTGCACGTTGGGCCATCAAAAGTGAAGCTTCGCAGGAACAATGTTGTACCGAGCATTCCATGTCAATCAGCAGATAATATATGGTAATATCTTGTAACTACTCCATAGCGTTGACCATTCATATAATCATGCCTGAAGATAAAGAAAACCATTTGTAATGAGAATGCTTAAAGGTATACTCAAGATACAATTATTGTTAAATAATATATTACCTTAGTGAAAGTAAATGCATTTTCTTGTGAGT
The DNA here is from genome assembly GCF_015680905.1 of Coptis chinensis. NCBI lineage: Eukaryota > Viridiplantae > Streptophyta > Magnoliopsida > Ranunculales > Ranunculaceae > Coptis > Coptis chinensis. Next base: position 25,032 of record NW_028238125.1, on the reverse strand, counting down.
TAGGTAAAAGTTTGAATCTAGATATTATAAACATGATAGCAAAACCGACACATCAAAACAATAAAGAAAAATGTTACACAACTAAGCTAGGGTTTTGAAATAAGTCAAATAGCTTTAGGGTTGTTCCAAATGGTACACTCTGAAAGCAGAGCGAGCTCCAAAAACCTTTTTTTTTTATTTTTTTTTGTGTGTAGTATATAGCCTTTGAAAATAAGAAAATAATGTTTTTTTTTTTTTTTTTTGAAAACATGAAAAAGAAATATTATTTTTACATTGAAAGATAATCCTATGTGAACAACTTAGCCAAATAAAGAAGGCAAAGTACTTAAAGAAAAATTACCGTAAAATTTGTTTCCAAACTTCCAATTTAACGGGAATCGAAAGAAAGAGGTTAGACATGAAGTAAGGTGATCTGAGAGAAGTTAGGAAATGATTAATTTATACGTTGTTGTTTGTGTGGCCTATGTTCAAAACTTGCATGTTCAATATTTACAATCTAGGTATTACCGAAGGCATGAAGTGCTATTAAAGTTATTTCTGAAACAATATATAAATTAATCGAAGGAAATAAATAAAATAAAATTGTATTAAAATTAGGATAAGTCAAATCTTTTTATTCTAGTTATTGGTTTTATTCCCGTGTCTCTCAACTTCTCAAGTAGATAGCTGGTAATACTAATCAGATCTCACGGAGGCCCCCTCACAGATAAAAAAAGTGCACTACACGTTTTTGTCCACAAACAATAAGTTACCAACAATAACAATAGTTAAACTAAACAACCGCCAAACATTAACATGTTTCTTCTTGATGTGGTGAGAATCAAGTATTCGGTCTACCAAAAAATCTAATATGTGAATTAGAAGGAGGCCTTCCAAGAGTCGCGTGAGATGTCACAAGCAATGCGGTTACATGGCTTTTATAAAATTCAAAATATAAAATCTTAATTATGCTCTCACTTATTATACTACTTGTTTAAGTTCATAGATTGCCTAAAGTACATTGCACGTTGGGCCATCAAAAGTGAAGCTTCGCAGGAACAATGTCGTACCGAGCATTCCATGTTAATCAGCAGATAATATATGGTAATATCTTGTAACTACTCCAGAAGCGTTGACCATTCATATAATCATGCCGAAGATAAAGAAAACCATTTGTAATGAGAATGCTTAAAGGTATACTCAAGATACAATTATTGTTAAATAAAATATTACCTTAGTGAAAGTAAATGCATTTTCTTGTGAGTTAGGTAAAAGTTTGAATCTAGATATTATAGACATGACAGCAAAACCGACACATCAAAACAATAAAGAAAAATGTTACACAACTAAGCTAGGGTTTTGAAATAAGTCAAATAGCTTTAGGGTTGTTCCAAATGGTACACTCTGAAAACGGAGTGAGTTCTTGAAACTTTATTTTTTTTTTTTTTTTTTTTTTTTTTTGTAGTATATAGCCTTCGAAAATAAGAAAATATTGGGTTTTTTTTTTTTTTTTTTTAAAACATGAAAAAGAAATATTATTTTATCATTGAAAGATAATCCTATGTGAACAACTTAGCCAAATAAAGAAGGCAAAGTACTTAAAGAAAAATTACCGTAAAATTTGTTTCCAAACTTCCAATTTAACGGGAATCGAAAGAAAGAGTTTAGACATGAAGTAAGGTGATCTGAGAGAAGTTAGGAAATAATTAATTTATACATTGTTGTTTGTGTGGCCTATGTTAAAAACTTGCATGTTCAATATTTACAATCTAGGTATTACCGAAGGCATGAAGTGCTATTAAAGTTATTTCTGAAACAATATATAAATTAATTGAAGGAAATAAAAATAATAAAATAGTATTAAAATTAGGATAAGTCAAATCTTTTTATTCTAGTTATTGGTTTTATTCCCCGTGTCTCTCAACTTCTCAAGTAGATAGCTGGTAATACTAATCTGTATCTACGGAGGCCCTCACAGGATAATAAAAGTGCACTACACGTTTTTGTCCACAAACAATAAGTTACCAATAATAACAATTGTTAAACTAAACAACTGCCAAACATTAACATGTTTCTTCTTGATGTGGTGAGAATCAAGTATTCTGGTCTACCACAAAAATCTAATATGTGAATTAGAAGGAGGCCTTCCAAGATTGCGTGAGATGTCACAAGCAATGCGAAGTTACATGGCTTTTATAAAATTCAAAATATACAATTCTTAATTATGCCCTCACTTATTATAATACTTGCTTAAGTTCATAGATTGCCTCAATTACATTGCACGTTGGGCCGTCAAAAGTGAAGCCTCGCAGGAACAATGACGTACCGAGCATTCCATGTCAATCAACAGATAATATATGGTAATATCTTGTAACTACTCCGTAGCGTTGACCATTCATATAATCATGCCCGAAGATAAAGAAAACCATTTGTAATGAGAATGCTTTAAAGGTATACTCAAGATACAATTATTGTTAAATAATATATTACCTTAGTGAAAGTAAATGCATTTTCTTGTGAGTTAGGTAAAAGTTTGAATCTAGATATTATAGACATGACAAAGCAAAACCGACACATCAAAACAATAAAGAAAAAAATGTTACACAACTAAGCTAGGGTTTTGAAATAAGTCAAATAGCTTTTAGGGTTGTTCCAAAAATGGTACACTGAGTTCTAAACTTTTTTTTGAGTTCTTTTTTTTTTTTTTTTTTTTTTTTTTTTTTTTTGTTTTATATAGCCTTCGAAAATAAGAAAATATTTTTTTTTTTTTTTTTTTGAAAACATGAAAAAGAAATATTATTTTATCATTGAAAGATAATCCTATGTGAACAACTTAGCCAAATAAAAAAGGCAAAGTACTTAAAGAAAAATTAACGTAAAATTTGTTTCCAAACTTCCAATTTAACGGGAATCGAAAGAAAGAGTTTTGACATGAAGTAAGGTGATCTGAGAGAAGTTAGGAAATAATTAATTTATACATTGTTGTTTGTGTGGCCTATGTTAAAAACTTGCATGTTCAATATTTACAATCTAGGTATTACCGAAGGCATGAAGTGCTATTAAAGTTATTTCTGAAACAATATATAAATTAATCGAAGGAAATAAAAATAATAAAATAGTATTAAAATTAGGATAAGTCAAATCTTTTTATTCTAGTTATTGGTTTTATTCCCCGTGTCTCTCAACTTCTCAAGTAGATAGCTGGTAATACTAATCAGTATTCACGGAGGCCCTCACAGGGATAATAAAAGTGCACTACTTTTTTTTGTCCACAAACAATAAGTTACCAACAATAACAATAGTTAAACTAAACAACTGCCAAACATTAACATGTTTCTTCTTGATGTGGTGAGAATCAAGTATTCTGGTCTACCAAAAAAATCTAATATGTGAATTAGAAGGAGGCCTTCCAAGAGTGCGTGAGATGTCACAAGCAATGCGAAGTTACATGGCTTTTATAAAATTCAAAATATAAAATTCTTAATTATGCTCTCACTTATTATACTACTTGCTTAAGTTCATAGATTGCCTCAATTACATTGCACGTTGGGCCGTCAAAAGTGAAGCTTCGCAGGAACAATGTCGTACCGAGCATTCCATGTCAATCAGCAGATAATATATGGTAATATCTTGTAACTACTCCGTAGCGTTGACCATTCATATAATCATGCCTGAAGATAAAGAAAACCATTTGTAATGAGAATGCTTAAAGGTATACTCAAGATACAATTATTGTTAAATAATATATTACCTTAGTGAAAGTAAATGCATTTTCTTGTGAGTTAGGTAAAAGTTTGAATCTAGATATTATAGACATGACAACAAAAATCGACACATCAAAACAATAAGTCAAAAAAAATGTTACACAACTAAGCTAGGGTTTTGAAATAAGTCAAATAGCTTTAGGGTTGTTCCAAATGGTACACTCTTAAAACGGAGTGAGTTCTTTTTTTTTTTTTTTTTTTTTTTTGTGGTTTTGTAGTATATAGCCTTCTAAAAAAATAAGAAAAATTTTTTTTGGTTTTTTTGAAAACATGAAAAAAATGAAAAAAATATTATTTTATCATTGAAAGATAATCCTATGTAAACAACTTAGCCAAATAAAAAAGGCAAAGTACTGAAAGAAAAATAACTGTAAAATTTGTTTCCAAACTTCCAATTTAACAGGAATCGAAAGAAAGAGTTTAGACATGAAGTAAGGTGATCTGAGAGAAGTTAGGAAATAATTAATTTATACATTGTTGTTTGTGTGGCCTATGTTAAAAACTTGCATGTTCAATATTTACAATCTAGGTATTACCGAAGGCATGAAGTGCTATTAAAGTTATTTCTGAAACAATATATAAATTAATCGAAGGAAATAAAAATAATAAAATAGTATTAAAATTAGGATAAGTCAAATCTTTTTATTCTAGTTATTGGTTTTATTCCCCGTGTCTCTCAACTTCTCAAGTAGATAGCTGGTAATACTAATCTGTATCTACGGAGGCACTCACAGGATAATAAAAGTGCACTACACGTTTTCGTCCACAAACAATAAGTTACAAACAATAACAATAGTTAAACTAAACAACTGCCAAACATTAACTTGTTTCTTCTTGATGTGGTGAGAATCAAGTATTCTGGTCTACCAAAAAAATCTAATATGTGAATTAGAAGGAGGCCTTCCAAGAGTGCGTGAGATGTCACAAGCAATGCGAAGTTACATGGCTTTTATAAAATTCAAAATATAAAATTCTTAATTATGCTCTTACTTATTATACTACTTGCTTAAGTTCATAGATTGCCTCAATTACATTGCACGTTGGGCCCTCAAAAGTGAAGCTTCGCAGGAACAATGTCGTACCGAGCATTCCATGTCAATCAGCAGATAATATATGGTAATATCTTGTAACTACTCCGTAGCGTTGACCATTCATATAATCATGCCTGAAGATAAAGAAAACCATTTGTAATGAGAATGCTTAAAGGTATACTCAAGATACAATTATTGTTAAATAATATATTACCTTAGTGAAAGTAAATGCATTTTCTTGTGAGTTAGGTAAAAGTTTGAATCTAGATATTATAGACATGACAGCAAAACCGACCATCATCAAAACAATAAAAAAAATGTTACACAACTAAGCTAGGGTTTTGAAATAAGTCAAATAGCTTTAGGGTTGTTCCAAATGGTACACTCTTAAAACGGAGTGAGTTCTTTTTTTTTTTTTTTTTTTTTTTTTTTTTTTTTTTTGGTTTTGTAGTATATAGCCTTGAAAATAAGAAAAAAATTTTTTTTTTTTTTTTTTTTTTTGAAAACAAAAAGAAATATTATTTTATCATTGAAAGATAATCCTATGTGAACAACTTAGCCAAATAAAAAGGCAAAGTACTTAAAGAAAAAATTAACGTAAAATTTGTTTCCAAACTTCCAATTTAACGGAATCGAAAGAAAGAGTTTAGACATGAAGTAAGGTGATCTGAGAGAAGTTAGGAAATAATTAATTTATACATTGTTGTTTGTGTGGCCTATGTTAAAAACTTGCATGTTCAATATTTACAATCTAGGTATTACCGAAGGCATGAAGTGCTATTAAAGTTATTTCTGAAACAATATAAATTAATCGAAGGAAATAAAAATAATAAAATAGTATTAAAATTAGGATAAGTCAAATCTTTTTTTATTCTAGTTATTGGTTTTATTCCCCGTGTCTCTCAACTTCTCAAGTAGATAGCTGGTAATACTAATCTGTATCTACGGAGGCCCTCACAGGATAATAAAAGTGCACTACACGTTTTTGTCCACAAACAATAAGTTACCAACAATAACAATAGTTAAACTAAACAACTGCCAAACATTAACATGTTTCTTCTTGATGTGGTGAGAATCAAGTATTCTGGTCTACCAAAAAAATCTAATATGTGAATTAGAAGGAGGCCTTCCAAGAGTGCGTGAGATGTCACAAGCAATGCGAAGTTACATGGCTTTTATAAAATTCAAACTATAAAATTCTTAATTAAGCTCTCACTTATTATACTACTTGCTTAAGTTCATAGATTGCCTCAATTACATTGCACGTTGGGCCCTCAAAAGTGAAGCTTCGCAGGAACAATGTCGTACCGAGCATTCCATGTCAATCAGCAGATAATATATGGTAATATCTTGTAACTACTCCATAGCGTTGACCATTCATATAATCATGCCTGAAGATAAAGAAAACCATTTGTAATGAGAATGCTTAAAGGTATACTCAAGATACAATTATTGTTAAATAATATATTACCTTAGTGAAAGTAAATGCATTTTCTTGTGAGTTAGGTAAAAGTTTGAATCTAGATATTATAGACATGACAGCAAAATCGACACATCAAAACAATAAAGAAAAATGTTACACAACTAAGCTAGGGTTTTGAAATAAGTCAAATAGCTTTAGGGTTGTTCCAAATGGTACACTCTTAAAACGGAGTTGAGTTCTTTTTTTTTTTTTTTTTTGTGGTTTTGTAGTATATAGCCTTCTAAAATAAGAAAATATTTTTTTTTTTTTTTTTTTTTTGAAAACATAAAAAAGAAATATTATTTTATCATTGAAAGATAATCCTATGTGAACAACTTAGCCAAATAAAAAAGGCAAAGTACTAAAAAGAAAAATTAACGTAAAATTTGTAAAATTTGGTTCCAAACTTCCAATTTAACGGGAATCGAAAAGAAAGAGTTTTGACATGAAGTAAGGTGATCCGAGAGAAGTTAGGAAATAATTAATTTATACATTGTTGTTTGTGTGGCCTATGTTAAAAACTTGCATGTTCAATATTTACAATCTAGGTATTACCGAAGGCATGAAGTGCTATTAAAGTTATTTGAAAAACAATATATAAATTAATCGAAGAAGGAAATAAAAATAATAAAATAGTATTAAAATTAGGATAAGTCAAATCTTTTTATTCTAGTTATTGGTTTTATTCCCCGTGTCTCTCAACTTCTCAAGTAGATAGCTGGTAATACTAATCAGATCTCACGGAGGCCCTCACAGGATAATAAAAAAGTGCACTACACGTTTTTGTCCACAAACAATAAGTTACCAAACAATAACAATAGTTAAACTAAACAACCGCCAAACATTAACATGTTTCTTCTTGATGTGGTGAGAATCAAGTATTCTCGGTCTACCAAAAAATCTAATATGTGAATTAGAAGGAGGCCTTCCAAGAGTCGTGAGATGTCACAAGCAATGGGTTACATGGCTTTTATAAAATTCAAACTATAAAATTCTTAATTATGCTCTCACTTATTATACTACTTGCTTAAGTTCATAGATTGCCTCAATTACATTGCACGCGTTGGGCCCTCAAAAGTGAAGCTTCAAGCAGAACAATGTCGCACCGAAAGCATTCCATGTCAATCAGCAGATAATATATGGTAATATCTTGTAACTACTCCGTAGCGTTGACCATTCATATAATCATGCCTGAAGATAAAGAAAACCATTTGTAATGAGAATGCTTAAAGGTATACTCAAGATACAATTATTGTTAAATAATATATTACCTTAGTGAAAGTAAATGCATTTTCTTGTGAGTTAGGTAAAAGTTTGAATCTAGATATTATAGACATGACAGCAAAATCGACACATCAAAACAATAAAGAAAAATGTTACACAACTAAGCTAGGGTTTTGAAATAAGTCAAATAGCTTTAGGGTTGTTCCAAATGGTACACTCTTAAAACGGAGTGAGTTCTTGAAACTTTTTTTTTTTTTTTTTTTTTTTTTTTGTAGTATATAGTATATAGCCTTGAAAATAAGAAAAAATATTGGTTTTTTTTTTTTTTTTGAAAACATGAAAAAGAAATATTATTTTATCATTGAAAGATAATCCTATGTGAACAACTTAGCCAAATAAAAAGGCAAAGTACTTAAAAAAAAAAATTAACGTAAAATTTGTTTCCAAACTTCCAATTTAACGGGAATCGAAAGAAAGAGTTTAGACATGAAGTAATGTGATCTGAGAGAAGTTAGGAAATAATTAATTTATACATTGTTGTTTGTGTGGCCTATGTTAAAAACTTGCATGTTCAATATTTACAATCTAGGTATTACCGAAGGCATGTAGTGCTATTAAAGTTATTTCTGAAACAATATATGGATTAATTGAAGGAAATAAAAATAATAAAATAGTATTAAAATTAGGATAAGTCAAATCTTTTTATTCTAGTTATTGGTTTTATTCCCGTGTCTCTCAACTTCTCAAGTAGATAGCTGGTAATACTAATCAGATCACGGAGGCCCTCATGGGATAATAAAAGTGCACTACACGTTTTCGTCCACAAACAATAAGTTACAAACAATAACAATAGTTAAACTAAACAACTGCCAAACATTAACATGTTTCTTCTTGATGTGGTGAGAATCAAGTATTCTGGTCTACCAAAAAAATCTAATATGTGAATTAGAAGGAGGCCTTCCAAGAGTGCGTGAGATGTCACAAGCAATGCGAAGTTACATGGCTTTTATAAAATTCAAAATATAAAATTCTTAATTAAGCTCTCACTTATTATACTACTTGCTTAAGTTCATAGATTGCCTCAATTACATTGCACGTTGGGCCCTCAAAAGTGAAGCTTCGCAGGAACAATGTCGTACCGAGCATTCCATGTCAATCAGCAGATAATATATGGTAATATCTTGTAACTACTCCGTGAAGCGTTGACCATTCATAATCATGCCTGAAGATAAAGAAAACCATTTGTAATGAGAATGCTTAAAGGTATACTCAAGATACAATTATTGTTAAATAATATATTACCTTAGTGAAAGTAAATGCATTTTCTTGTGAGTTAGGTAAAAGTTTGAATCTAGATATTATAGACATGACAGCAAAATCGACACATCAAAAAACAATAAAAAAAAATGTTACACAACTAAGCTAGGGTTTTGAAATAAGTCAAATAGCTTTAGGGTTGTTCCAAATGGTACACTCTTAAAACGGAGTGAGTTCTTGACTTTTTTTTTTTTTTTTTTTTTTTTTTTTTTTGTAGTATATAAGAAAATAAGAAAATATTTTTTTTTTTTTTTTTTTTTTTTTTTTTTTTTTTTTTTAAAAATGAAAAAAGAAATATTATTTTATCATTGAAAGATAATCCTATGTGAACAACTTAGCCAAATAAAAAAAGGCAAAGTACTTAAAGAAAAAAAATTAACGTAAAATTTGTTTCCAAACTTCCAATTTAACGGGAATCGAAAGAAAGAGTTTTGACATGAAGTAAGGTGATCTGAGAGAAGTTAGGAAATAATTAATTTATACATTGTTGTTTGTGTGGCCTATGTTAAAAACTTGCATGTTCAATATTTACAATCTAGGTATTACCGAAGGCATGAAGTGCTATTAAAGTTATTTCTGAAACAATATATAAATTAATCGAAGGAAATAAAAATAATAAAATAGTATTAAAATTAGGATAAGTCAAATCTTTTTATTCTAGTTATTGGTTTTATTCCCCGTGTCTCTCAACTTCTCAAGTAGATAGCTGGTAATACTAATCAGATCTCACGGAGGCCCTCACAGGATAATAAAAGTGCACTACACGTTTTTGTCCACAAACAATAAGTTACCAACAATAACAATAGTTAAACTAAACAACTGCCAAACATTAACATGTTTCTTCTTGATGTGGTGAGAATCAAGTATTCTGGTCTACCAAAAAAATCTAATATGTGAATTAGAAGGAGGCCTTCCAAGAGTGCGTGAGATGTCACAAGCAATGCGAAGTTACATGGCTTTTATAAAATTCAAACTATAAAATTCTTAATTAAGCTCTCACTTATTATACTACTTGCTTAAGTTCATAGATTGCCTCAATTACATTGCACGTTGGGCCCTCAAAAGTGAAGCTTCGCAGGAACAATGTCGTACCGAGCATTCCATGTCAATCAGCAGATAATATATGGTAATATCTTGTAACTACTCCGTAGCGTTGACCATTCATATAATCATGCCTGAAGATAAAGAAAACCATTTGTAATGAGAATGCTTAAAGGTATACTCAAGATACAATTATTGTTAAATAATATATTACCTTAGTGAAAGTAAATGCATTTTCTTGTGAGTTAGGTAAAAGTTTGAATCTAGATATTATAGACATGACAGCAAAATCGACACATCAAAACAATAAAGAAAAATGTTACACAACTAAGCTAGGGTTTTGAAATAAGTCAAATAGCTTTAGGGTTGTTCCAAATGGTACACTCTTAAAACGGAGTGAGTTCTTTTTTTTTTTTTTTTTTTTTTGGTTTTGTAGTATATAGCCTTCAAAAAAGAAAAAAATTTTTTTTTTTTTTTTTTTTTTTTTTTGAAAACATGAAAAAGAAATATTATTTTATCATTGAAAGATAATCCTATGTGAACAACTTAGCCAAATAAAAAAAAGGCAAAGTACTTAAAAAAAAAATTAACGTAAAATTTGTTTCCAAACTTCCAATTTAACGGGAATCGAAAGAAAGAGTTTTGACATGAAGTAAGGTGATCTGAGAGAAGTTAGGAAATAATTAATTTATACATTGTTGTTTGTGTGGCCTATGTTAAAAACTTGCATGTTCAATATTTACAATCTAGGTATTACCGAAGGCATGAAGTGCTATTAAAGTTATTTCTGAAACAATATATAAATTAATCGAAGGAAATAAAAATAATAAAATAGTATTAAAATTAGGATAAGTCAAATCTTTTTATTCTAGTTATTGGTTTTATTCCCCGTGTCTCTCAACTTCTCAAGTAGATAGCTGGTAATACTAATCTGTATCTACGGAGGCCCTCACAGGATAATAAAAGTGCACTACACGTTTTTGTCCACAAACAATAAGTTACCAACAATAACAATAGTTAAACTAAACAACTGCCAAACATTAACATGTTTCTTCTTGATGTGGTGAGAATCAAGTATTCTGGTCTACCAAAAAAATCTAATATGTGAATTAGAAGGAGGCCTTCCAAGAGTGCGTGAGATGTCACAAGCAATGCGAAGTTACATGGCTTTTATAAAATTCAAAATATAAAATTCTTAATTATGCTCTCACTTATTATACTACTTGCTTAAGTTCATAGATTGCCTCAATTACATTGCACGTTGGGCCCTCAAAAGTGAAGCTTCTTAGAACAATGTCGCATCGAAAGCATTCCATGTCAATCGCCAGATAATATATGGTAATATCTTGTAACTACTCCGTAGCGTTGACCATTCATATAATCATGCCTGAAGATAAAGAAAACCATTTGTAATGAGAATGCTTAAAGGTATACTCAAGATACAATTATTGTTAAATAATATATTACCTTAGTGAAAGTAAATGCATTTTCTTGTGAGTTAGGTAAAAGTTTGAATCTAGATATTATAGACATGACAAAGAAAATCGACACATCAAAACAATAAAGAAAAATGTTACACAACTAAGCTAGGGTTTTGAAATAAGTCAAATAGCTTTAGGGTTGTTCCAAATGGTACACTCTTTAAAAAACGGAGTGAGTTCTTGATTTTTTTTTTTTTTTTTTTTTTTTTTTTGTTTTGTAGTATATAGCCTTCTGAAAATTTGAAAAAAACAAAAAAAAAAAAATATTATTTTATCATTGAAAGATAATCCTATGTGAACAACTTAGCCAAATAAAAAGGCAAAGTACTTAAAAAAAAAATTAACGTAAAATTTGTTTCCAAACTTCCAATTTAACGGGAATCGAAAAAGAAAGAGTTTTGACATGAAGTAAGGTGATCCGAGAGAAGTTAGGAAATAATTAATTTATACATTGTTGTTTGTGTGGCCTATGTTAAAAACTTGCATGTTCAATATTTACAATCTAGGTATTACCAAGGCATGAAGTGCTATTAAAGTTATTTCTGAAACAATATATAAATTAATCAAGGAAATAAAAATAATAAAATAGTATTAAAATTAGGATAAGTCAAATCTTTTTATTCTAGTTATTGGTTTTATTCCCCGTGTCTCTCAACTTCTCAAGTAGATAGTGGTAATACTAATCAGATCTACGGAGGCCCTCACAGATAATAAAAAAGTGCACTACACGTTTTTGTCCACAAACAATAAGTTACCAACAATAACAATAGTTAAACTAAACAACTGCCAAACATTAACATGTTTCTTCTTGATGTGGTGAGAATCAAGTATTCTGGTCTACCAAAAAAATCTAATATGTGAATTAGAAGGAGGCCTTCCAAGAGTGCGTGAGATGTCACAAGCAATGCGAAGTTACATGGCTTTTATAAAATTCAAACTATAAAATTCTTAATTAAGCTCTCACTTATTATACTACTTGCTTAAGTTCATAGATTGCCTCAATTACATTGCACGTTGGGCCCTCAAAAGTGAAGCTTCGCAGGAACAATGTCGTACCGAGCATTCCATGTCAATCAGCAGATAATATATGGTAATATCTTGTAACTACTCCGTAGCGTTGACCATTCATATAATCATGCCTGAAGATAAAGAAAACCATTTGTAATGAGAATGCTTAAAGGTATACTCAAGATACAATTATTGTTAAATAATATATTACCTTAGTGAAAGTAAATGCATTTTCTTGTGAGTTAGGTAAAAGTTTGAATCTAGATATTATAGACATGACAAACAAAATCGACACATCAAAAAAACAATAAAGAAAAATGTTACACAACTAAGCTAGGGTTTTGAAATAAGTCAAATAGCTTTTTAGGGTTGTTCCAAATGGTACACTCTTAAAACGGAGTGAGTTCTTTTTTTTTTTTTTTTTTTTTTTTTTTTTTGTAGTTTTATAGCCTTTCAAAAATAAGAAAAATGGGTTTTTTTTTTTTTTTTTTGAAAACATGAAAAAGAAATATTATTTTATCATTGAAAGATAATCCTATGTGAACAACTTAGCCAAATAAAAAAGGCAAAGTACTTAAAGAAAAATTAACGTAAAATTTGTTTCCAAACTTCCAATTTAACGGAATCGAAAAAGAAAGAGTTTTGACATGAAGTAAGGTGATCTGAGAGAAGTTAGGAAATAATTAATTTATACATTGTTGTTTGTGTGGCCTATGTTAAAAACTTGCATGTTCAATATTTACAATCTAGGTATTACCGAAGGCATGAAGTGCTATTAAAGTTATTTCTGAAACAATATATAAATTAATCGAAGGAAATAAAAATAATAAAATAGTATTAAAATTAGGATAAGCCAAATCTTTTTATTCTAGTTATTGGTTTTATTCCCCGTGTCTCTCAACTTCTCAAGTAGATAGCTGGTAATACTAATCTGTATCTACGGAGGCTCTCACAGATAATAAAAGTGCACTACACGTTTTCGTCCACAAACAATAAGTTACAAACAATAACAATAGTTAAACTAAACAACTGCCAAACATTAACTTGTTTCTTCTTGATGTGGTGAGAATCAAGTATTCTGGTCTACCAAAAAAATCTAATATGTGAATTAGAAGGAGGCCTTCCAAGAGTGCGTGAGATGTCACAAGCAATGCGAAGTTACATGGCTTTTATAAAATTCAAAATATAAAATTCTTAATTATGCTCTTACTTATTATACTACTTGCTTAAGTTCATAGATTGCCTCAATTACATTGCACGTTGGGCCCTCAAAAGTGAAGCTTCGCAGGAACAATGTCGTACCGAGCATTCCATGTCAATCAGCAGATAATATATGGTAATATCTTGTAACTACTCAGAAGCGTTGACCATTCATATAATCATGCCGAAGATAAAGAAAACCATTTGTAATGAGAATGCTTAAAGGTATACTCAAGATACAATTATTGTTAAATAATATATTACCTTAGTGAAAGTAAATGCATTTTCTTGTGAGTTAGGTAAAAGTTTGAATCTAGATATTATAGACATGACAGCAAAATCGACACATCAAAACAATAAAGAAAAATGTTACACAACTAAGCTAGGGTTTTGAAATAAGTCAAATAGCTTTAGGGTTGTTCCAAATGGTACACTCTTAAAACGGAGTGAGTTCTTGACTTTTTTTTTTTTTTTTTTTTTTTTTTTGTTTTGTAGTATATAGCCTTCGAAAATAAGAAAATATTGGGTTTTTTTTTTTTGAAAACATGAAAAAGAAATATTATTTTATCATTGAAAGATAATCCTATGTGAACAACTTAGCCAAATAAAAAAGGCAAAGTACTTAAAGAAAAATTAACGTAAAATTTGTTTCCAAACTTCCAATTTAACGGGAATCGAAAGAAAGAGTTTTGACATGAAGTAAGGTGATCTGAGAGAAGTTAGGAAATAATTAATTTATACATTGTTGTTTGTGTGGCCTATGTTAAAAACTTGCATGTTCAATATTTACAATCTAGGTATTACCGAAGGCATGAAGTGCTATTAAAGTTATTTCTGAAACAATATATAAATTAATCGAAGGAAATAAAATAATAAAAAAATAGTATTAAAATTAGGATAAGTCAAATCTTTTTATTCTAGTTATTGGTTTTATTCCCCGTGTCTCTCAACTTCTCAAGTAGATAGCTGGTAATACTAATCAGTATTCACGGAGGCCCTCACTGAGGATAATAAAAGTGCACTACACGTTTTTGTCCACAAACAATAAGTTACAAACAATAACAATAGTTAAACTAAACAACCGCCAAACATTAACATGTTTCTTCTTGATGTGGTGAGAATCAAGTATTACGGTCTACCAAAAAATCTAATATGTGAATTAGAAGGAGGCCTTCCAAGAGTGCGTGAGATGTCACAAGCAATGCGGTTACATGGCTTTTATAAAATTCAAACTATAAAATTCTTAATTATGCTCTCACTTATTATACTACTTGCTTAAGTTCATAGATTGCCTCAATTACATTGCACGTTGGGCCCTCAAAAGTGAAGCTTTCAGGGAACAATGTCGACGAAAGCATTCCATGTCAATCGCCAGATAATATATGGTAATATCTTGTAACTACTCCAGAAGCGTTGACCATTCATATAATCATGCCTGAAGATAAAGAAAACCATTTGTAATGAGAATGCTTAAAGGTATACTCAAGATACAATTATTGTTAAATAATATATTACCTTAGTGAAAGTAAATGCATTTTCTTGTGAGTTAGGTAAAAGTTTGAATCTAGATATTATAGACATAACAACAAAACCGACACATCAAAACAATAAAGAAAAATGTTACACAACTAAGCTAGGGTTTTGAAATAAGTCAAATAGCTTTAGGGTTGTTCCAAATGGTACACTCTTAAAACGGAGTGAGTTCTTTTTTTTTTTTTTTTTGTTTTTTTGTAGTATATAGCCCGAAAAATAAGAAAAATTGGGTTTTTTTTTTTTTTTTTTGAAAACATGAAAAAAGAAATATTATTTTATCATTGAAAGATAATCCTATGTGAACAACTTAGCCAAATAAAAAGGCAAAGTACTTAAAGAAAAATTAACGTAAAATTTGTTTCCAAACTTCCAATTTAACGGAATCGAAAAGAAAGAGTTTTGACATGAAGTAAGGTGATCCGAGAGAAGTTAGGAAATAATTAATTTATACATTGTTGTTTGTGTGGCCTATGTTAAAAACTTGCATGTTCAATATTTACAATCTAGGTATTACGAAGGCATGAAGTGCTATTAAAGTTATTTCAAAACAATATATAAATTAATCGAAGGAAATAAAAATAATAAAATAGTATTAAAATTAGGATAAGTCAAATCTTTTTATTCTAGTTATTGGTTTTATTCCCCGTGTCTCTCAACTTCTCAAGTAGATAGCTGGTAATACTAATCAGTATCTCACGGAGGCCCTCACAGATAATAAAAGTGCACTACACGTTTTTGTCCACAAACAATAAGTTACCAACAATAACAATAGTTAAACTAAACAACCGCCAAACATTAACATGTTTCTTCTTGATGTGGTGAGAATCAAGTATTACGGTCTACCAAAAAATCTAATATGTGAATTAGAAGGAGGCCTTCCAAGAGTGCGTGAGATGTCACAAGCAATGCGGTTACATGGCTTTTATAAAATTCAAAATATAAAATTCTTAATTATGCTCTCACTTATTATACTACTTGCTTAAGTTCATAGATTGCCTCAATTACATTGCACGTTGGGCCCTCAAAAGTGAAGCTTAGCAGGGAACAATGTCGCACCGAAGCATTCCATGTCAATCGCCAGATAATATATGGTAATATCTTGTAACTACTCCAGAGCGTTGACCATTCATATAATCATGCCGAAGATAAAGAAAACCATTTGTAATGAGAATGCTTAAAGGTATACTCAAGATACAATTATTGTTAAATAATATATTACCTTAGTGAAAGTAAATGCATTTTCTTGTGAGTTAGGTAAAAGTTTGAATCTAG
This sequence comes from Coptis chinensis, assembly GCF_015680905.1. Classification (NCBI taxonomy): domain Eukaryota; kingdom Viridiplantae; phylum Streptophyta; class Magnoliopsida; order Ranunculales; family Ranunculaceae; genus Coptis; species Coptis chinensis. Next base: position 8,720 of record NW_028238125.1, on the reverse strand, counting down.
ATATTATAGACATGACAGCAAAATCGACACATCAAAACAATAAAGAAAAATGTTACACAACTAAGCTAGGGTTTTGAAATAAGTCAAATAGCTTTAGGGTTGTTCCAAATGGTACACTCTTAAAACGGAGTGAGTTCTTGAAACTTTTTTTTTTTTTTTTTTTTTGGTTTTGTAGTATATAGCCTTCGAAAATAAGAAAAAAATATTTTTTTTTTTTTTTTTTTTTTTTTTTTTTTTGAAAACATGAAAAAGAAATATTATTTTATCATTGAAAGATAATCCTATGTGAACAACTTAGCCAAATAAAAAAGGCAAAGTACTTAAAGAAAAATTAACGTAAAATTTGTTTCCAAACTTCCAATTTAACGGGAATCGAAAGAAAGAGTTTTGACATGAAGTAAGGTGATCTGAGAGAAGTTAGGAAATAATTAATTTATACATTGTTGTTTGTGTGGCCTATGTTAAAAACTTGCATGTTCAATATTTACAATCTAGGTATTACCGAAGGCATGAAGTGCTATTAAAGTTATTTCTGAAACAATATATAAATTAATGAAGGAAATAAAAATAATAAAATAGTATTAAAATTAGGATAAGTCAAATCTTTTTATTCTAGTTATTGGTTTTATTCCCCGTGTCTCTCAACTTCTCAAGTAGATAGCTGGTAATACTAATCAGATCTCACGGAGGCCCTCACAGGATAATAAAAGTGCACTACACGTTTTTGTCCACAAACAATAAGTTACCAACAATAACAATAGTTAAACTAAACAACTGCCAAACATTAACATGTTTCTTCTTGATGTGGTGAGAATCAAGTATTCTGGTCTACCAAAAAAATCTAATATGTGAATTAGAAGGAGGCCTTCCAAGAGTCGTGAGATGTCACAAGCAATGTTAAGTTACATGGCTTTTATAAAATTCAAACTATAAAATTCTTAATTAAGCTCTCACTTATTATACTACTTGCTTAAGTTCATAGATTGCCTCAATTACATTGCACGTTGGGCCCTCAAAAGTGAAGCTTCGCAGGAACAATGTCGTACCGAGCATTCCATGTCAATCAGCAGATAATATATGGTAATATCTTGTAACTACTCCGTAGCGTTGACCATTCATATAATCATGCCCGAAGATAAAGAAAACCATTTGTAATGAGAATGCTTAAAGGTATACTCAAGATACAATTATTGTTAAATAATATATTACCTTAGTGAAAGTAAATGCATTTTCTTGTGAGTTAGGTAAAAGTTTGAATCTAGATATTATAGACATGACAGCAAAATCGACACATCAAAACAATAAAGAAAAATGTTACACAACTAAGCTAGGGTTTTGAAATAAGTCAAATAGCTTTAGGGTTGTTCCAAATGGTACACTCTTAAAACGGAGTGAGTTCTTGAAACTTTTTTTTTTTTTTTTTTTTTGTGGTTTTGTAGTATATAGCCTTCGAAAATAAGAAAATATTGGGTTTTTTTTTTTTTTTTTTTTTTTTTTGAAAACATGAAAAAGAAATATTATTTTATCATTGAAAGATAATCCTATGTGAACAACTTAGCCAAATAAAAAAGGCAAAGTACTTAAAGAAAAATTAACGTAAAATTTGTTTCCAAACTTCCAATTTAACGGGAATCGAAAGAAAGAGTTTTGACATGAAGTAAGGTGATCTGAGAGAAGTTAGGAAATAATTAATTTATACATTGTTGTTTGTGTGGCCTATGTTAAAAACTTGCATGTTCAATATTTACAATCTAGGTATTACGAAGGCATGAAGTGCTATTAAAGTTATTTCTGAAACAATATATAAATTAATCGAAGGAAATAAAAATAATAAAATAGTATTAAAATTAGGATAAGTCAAATCTTTTTATTCTAGTTATTGGTTTTATTCCCCCGTGTCTCTCAACTTCTCAAGTAGATAGCTGGTAATACTAATCAGTATCTCACGGAGGCCCTCACAGGATAATAAAAAAGTGCACTACATTTTTTGTCCACAAACAATAAGTTACCAACAATAACAATAGTTAAACTAAACAACCGCCAAACATTAACATGTTTCTTCTTGATGTGGTGAGAATCAAGTATTCTACGGTCTACCAAAAAATCTAATATGTGAATTAGAAGGAGGCCTTCCAAGAGTCGTGAGATGTCACAAGCAAATGAAGTTACATGGCTTTTATAAAATTCAAAATATAAAATTCTTAATTATGCTCTCACTTATTATACTACTTGCTTAAGTTCATAGATTGCCTCAATTACATTGCACGTTGGGCCCTCAAAAGTGAAGCTTCGCAGGAACAATGTCGACCGAAAGCATTCCATGTCAATCGCCAGATAATATATGGTAATATCTTGTAACTACTCTCCGAAGCGTTGACCATTCATATAATCATGCCCGAAGATAAAGAAAACCATTTGTAATGAGAATGCTTAAAGGTATACTCAAGATACAATTATTGTTAAATAATATATTACCTTAGTGAAAGTAAATGCATTTTCTTGTGAGTTAGGTAAAAGTTTGAATCTAGATATTATAGACATGACAGCAAAATCGACACATCAAAACAATAAAGAAAAATGTTACACAACTAAGCTAGGGTTTTGAAATAAGTCAAATAGCTTTAGGGTTGTTCCAAATGGTACACTCTTAAAACGGAGTGAGTTCTTTTTTTTTTTTTTTTTTTTTTTTTTTTTTGTAGTATATAGCCGAAAAAAATAAGAAAATATTTTTTTTGAAAACATGAAAAAGAAATATTATTTTATCATTGAAAGATAATCCTATGTGAACAACTTAGCCAAATAAAAAAGGCAAAGTACTTAAAGAAAAATTAACGTAAAATTTGTTTCCAAACTTCCAATTTAACGGGAATCGAAAGAAAGAGTTTTGACATGAAGTAAGGTGATCTGAGAGAAGTTAGGAAATAATTAATTTATACATTGTTGTTTGTGTGGCCTATGTTAAAAACTTGCATGTTCAATATTTACAATCTAGGTATTACCGAAGGCATGAAGTGCTATTAAAGTTATTTCTGAAACAATATAAATTAATCGAAGGAAATAAAAATAATAAAATAGTATTAAAATTAGGATAAGTCAAATCTTTTTATTCTAGTTATTGGTTTTATTCCCCGTGTCTCTCAACTTCTCAAGTAGATAGCTGGTAATACTAATCAGATATCACGGAGGCCCTCCTGAGGATAATAAAAGTGCACTACACGGTTTTTGTCCACAAACAATAAGTTACCAACAATAACAATAGTTAAACTAAACAACTGCCAAACATTAACATGTTTCTTCTTGATGTGGTGAGAATCAAGTATTCTGGTCTACCAAAAAAATCTAATATGTGAATTAGAAGGAGGCCTTCCAAGAGTGCGTGAGATGTCACAAGCAATCAATGGGTTACATGGCTTTTATAAAATTCAAAATATAAAATTATTAATTAAGCTCTCACTTATTATACTACTTGCTTAAGTTCATAGATTGCCTCAATTACATTGCACGTTGGGCCCTCAAAAGTGAAGCTTTGCAGGAACAATGTCGTACCGAGCATTCCATGTCAATCAGCAGATAATATATGGTAATATCTTGTAACTACTCCGTAGCGTTGACCATTCATATAATCATGCCTGAAGATAAAGAAAACCATTTGTAATGAGAATGCTTAAAGGTATACTCAAGATACAATTATTGTTAAATAATATATTACCTTAGTGAAAGTAAATGCATTTTCTTGTGAGTTAGGTAAAAGTTTGAATCTAGATATTATAGACATAACAACAAAACCGACACATCAAAACAATAAAGAAAAATGTTACACAACTAAGCTAGGGTTTTGAAATAAGTCAAATAGCTTTAGGGTTGTTCCAAATGGTACACTCTTAAAACGGAGTGAGTTCTTGATTTTTTTTTTTTTTTTTTTTTTTTTTTTTTTGTAGTATATAGCCTTCGAAAATAAGAAAATATTGGGTTTTTTTTTTTTTTTTGAAAACATGAAAAAGAAATATTATTTTATCATTGAAAGATAATCCTATGTGAACAACTTAGCCAAATAAAGAAGGCAAAGTACTTAAAGAAAAATTACCGTAAAATTTGTTTCCAAACTTCCAATTTAATTGGGAATCGAAAAAAAGAAAGAGTTTTGACATGAAGTAAGGTGATCCGAGAGAAGTTAGGAAATAATTAATTTATACATTGTTGTTTGTGTGGCCTATGTTAAAAAACTTGCATGTTCAATATTTACAATCTAGGTATTTACGAAGGCATGAAGTGCTATTAAAGTTATTTCAAACAATATAAATTAATCGAAGGAAATAAAAATAATAAAATAGTATTAAAATTAGGATAAGTCAAATCTTTTTATTCTAGTTATTGGTTTTATTCCCCGTGTCTCTCAACTTCTCAAGTAGATAGCTGGTAATACTAATCTGTATCTACGGAGGCACTCACAGGATAATAAAAGTGCACTACACTTTTTCGTCCACAAACAATAAGTTACAAACAATAACAATAGTTAAACTAAACAACTGCCAAACATTAACTTGTTTCTTCTTGATGTGGTGAGAATCAAGTATTCTGGTCTACCAAAAAAATCTAATATGTGAATTAGAAGGAGGCCTTCCAAGAGTCGTGAGATGTCACAAGCAAATGCGGTTACATGGCTTTTATAAAATTCAAAATATAAAATTCTTAATTATGCTCTCACTTATTATACTACTTGCTTAAGTTCATAGATTGCCTCAATTACATTGCACGTTGGGCCCAAAAGTGAAGCTTTCAGGAGAACAATGTCGTACCGAGCATTCCATGTCAATCAGCAGATAATATATGGTAATATCTTGTAACTACTCCGTAGCGTTGACCATTCATATAATCATGCCTGAAGATAAAGAAAACCATTTGTAATGAGAATGCTTAAAGGTATACTCAAGATACAATTATTGTTAAATAATATATTACCTTAGTGAAAGTAAATGCATTTTCTTGTGAGTTAGGTAAAAGTTTGAATCTAGATATTATAGACATGACAGCAAAATCGACACATCAAAACAATAAAGAAAAATGTTACACAACTAAGCTAGGGTTTTGAAATAAGTCAAATAGCTTTAGGGTTGTTCCAAATGGTACACTCTTAAAACGGAGTGAGTTCTTGAAACTTTTTTTTTTTTTTTTTTTTTTTTTTGTAGTATATAGCCTTCGAAAATAAGAAAAATTTTTTTTTTTTTTTTTTGAAAACATGAAAAAGAAATATTATTTTATCATTGAAAGATAATCCTATGTGAACAACTTAGCCAAATAAAAAAGGCAAAGTACTTAAAAAAAAAAAATTAACGTAAAATTTGTTTCCAAACTTCCAATTTAACGGAATCGAAAAGAAAGAGTTTTGACATGAAGTAAGGTGATCTGAGAGAAGTTAGGAAATAATTAATTTATACATTGTTGTTTGTGTGGCCTATGTTAAAAACTTGCATGTTCAATATTTACAATCTAGGTATTACCGAAGGCATGAAGTGCTATTAAAGTTATTTCTGAAACAATATATAAATTAATCGAAGGAAATAAAAATAATAAAATAGTATTAAAATTAGGATAAGTCAAATCTTTTTATTCTAGTTATTGGTTTTATTCCCGTGTCTCTCAACTTCTCAAGTAGATAGCTGGTAATACTAATCAGTATCTCACGGAGGCCCTCAGGATAATAAAAAGTGCACTACGTTTTTGTCCACAAACAATAAGTTACCAACAATAACAATAGTTAAACTAAACAACCGCCAAACATTAACATGTTTCTTCTTGATGTGGTGAGAATCAAGTATTCGGTCTACCAAAAAATCTAATATGTGAATTAGAAGGAGGCCTTCCAAGAGTCGCGTGAGATGTCACAAGCAATGCGGTTACATGGCTTTTATAAAATTCAAACTATAAAATTCTTAATTAAGCTCTCACTTATTATACTACTTGCTTAAGTTCATAGATTGCCTCAATTACATTGCACGTTGGGCCTCAAAAGTGAAGCTTCAGAACAATGTCGCACCGAAAGCATTCCATGTCAATCGCCAGATAATATATGGTAATATCTTGTAACTACTCCAGAAGGTTGACCATTCATATAATCATGCCACAAGATAAAGAAAACCATTTGTAATGAGAATGCTTAAAAGGTATACTCAAGATACAATTATTGTTAAATAATATATTACCTTAGTGAAAGTAAATGCATTTTCTTGTGAGTTAGGTAAAAGTTTGAATCTAGATATTATAGACATGACAGCAAAATCGACACATCAAAACAATAAAGAAAAATGTTACACAACTAAGCTAGGGTTTTGAAATAAGTCAAATAGCTTTAGGGTTGTTCCAAATGGTACACTCTTAAAACGGAGTGAGTTCTTGAAACTTTTTTTTTTTTGGGTTTTGTAGTATATAGCCTTCGAAAATAAGAAAATATTGGTTTTTTTTTTTTTTTTTTTTTTTTTTTTTTGAAAACATGAAAAAGAAATATTATTTTATCATTGAAAGATAATCCTATGTGAACAACTTAGCCAAATAAAAAGGCAAAGTACTTAAAGAAAAATTAACGTAAAAATTTGTTTCCAAACTTCCAATTTAACGGAACATGAAAAAGAAAGAGTTTTGACATGAAGTAAGGTGATCTGAGAGAAGTTAGGAAATAATTAATTTATACATTGTTGTTTGTGTGGCCTATGTTAAAAACTTGCATGTTCAATATTTACAATCTAGGTATTACCGAAGGCATGAAGTGCTATTAAAGTTATTTCAAAACAATATATATAAATTAATCGAAGGAAATAAAAATAATAAAATAGTATTAAAATTAGGATAAGTCAAATCTTTTTATTCTAGTTATTGGTTTTATTCCCCGTGTCTCTCAACTTCTCAAGTAGATAGCTGGTAATACTAATCAGATTCACGGAGGCCCTCACAGGATAATAAAAGTGCACTACACGTTTTTGTCCACAAACAATAAGTTACCAACAATAACAATAGTTAAACTAAACAACCGCCAAACATTAACATGTTTTTCTTCTTGATGTGGTGAGAATCAAGTATTCGGGTCTACCAAAAAATCTAATATGTGAATTAGAAGGAGGCCTTCCAAGAGTGCGTGAGATGTCACAAGCAATGCGGTTACATGGCTTTTATAAAATTCAAAATATAAAATTCTTAATTATGCTCTCACTTATTATACTACTTGCTTAAGTTCATAGATTGCCTCAATTACATTGCACGTTGGGCCCTCAAAAGTGAAGCTTTTCAGAACAATGTCAACCGAAAGCATTCCATGTCAATGCCAGATAATATATGGTAATATCTTGTAACTACTCCGTGGCGTTGACCATTCATATAATCATGCCTGAAGATAAAGAAAACCATTTGTAATGAGAATGCTTAAAGGTATACTCAAGATACAATTATTGTTAAATAATATATTACCTTAGTGAAAGTAAATGCATTTTCTTGTGAGTTAGGTAAAAGTTTGAATCTAGATATTATAGACATGACAGCAAAATCGACACATCAAAACAATAAAGAAAAATGTTACACAACTAAGCTAGGGTTTTGAAATAAGTCAAATAGCTTTAGGGTTGTTCCAAATGGTACACTCTTAAACGGAGTGAGTTCTTGAAACTTTTTTTTTTTTTTTTTTTTTTTTTTTTTTTTGTGGTTTTGTAGTATATAGCCTTCGAAAATAAGAAAATATTTGGTTTTTTTTTTTTTTTTTTTTGGAAAACATGAAAAAGAAATATTATTTTATCATTGAAAGATAATCCTATGTGAACAACTTAGCCAAATAAAGAAGGCAAAGTACTTAAAGAAAAATTACCGTAAAATTTGTTTCCAAACTTCCAATTTAGCGGGGAACCGAAAAGAAAGAGTTTTGACATGAAGTAAGGTGATCTGAGAGAAGTTAGGAAATAATTAATTTATACATTGTTGTTTGTGTGGCCTATGTTAAAAACTTGCATGTTCAATATTTACAATCTAGGTATTACCGAAGGCATGAAGTGCTATTAAAGTTATTTTGAAACAATATATAAATTAATCGAAGGAAATAAAAATAATAAAATAGTATTAAAATTAGGATAAGTCAAATCTTTTTATTCTAGTTATTGGTTTTATTCCCGTGTCTCTCAACTTCTCAAGTAGATAGCTGGTAATACTAATCAGATTCACGGAGGCCCCTCACAGATAATAAAAGTGCACTACACGCTTTTGTCCACAAACAATAAGTTACCAACAATAACAAATAGTTAAACTAAACAACCGCCAAACATTAACATGTTTCTTCTTGATGTGGTGAGAATCAAGTATTCGGGTCTACCAAAAAATCTAATATGTGAATTAGAAGGAGGCCTTCCAAGAGTGCGTGAGATGTCACAAGCAATGGGTTACATGGCTTTTATAAAATTCAAAATATAAAATTCTTAATTATGCTCTCACTTATTATACTACTTGCTTAAGTTCATAGATTGCCTCAATTACATTGCACGTTGGGCCCTCAAAAGTGAAGCCAGCAGAACAATGTCGCACCGAGCATTCCATGTCAATCGCCAGATAATATATGGTAATATCTTGTAACTACTCCAGAAGCGTTGACCATTCATATAATCATGCATGAAGATAAAGAAAACCATTTGTAATGAGAATGCTTAAAGGTATACTCAAGATACAATTATTGTTAAATAATATATTACCTT